>NC_064639.1:888379561-888577061 GCF_023864345.2 Schistocerca serialis cubense
TTATTTTTTTTCTATGCAGACAGTGGTACAGACCATCAGTCACACCATCTGTGTGGTACCTGGTCGTGTGTGCCTCACTGAGCACACAGAGCAAGATTGGTCGGAACTAGATGATCAGCTAGCACTGCTGGATTTCCAGGAAGTAATCGGCGTAGCATCGCATTTTTCAGAGGCCACTGAGGAGCTTCGATATTTTAGCTATTTCTTTGATGACGACCTTATTCGACTCATCAAAAGTGAAACGAATCGGTACGCTGGTAACGTTATTGCGGCAATGAAATGCAAAGGTAGCCTGAAAATAAACTCTGTTTGGCATAAGTGGTCTGCAGTAAAATTGCAAGAGATTTACTGGTCTGTCAGTATTATTTTGCATATGTGCGTCGTCAAATTTCCGAAAATCAGTGATTATTGGCCAACAGACCCGTTTCCGCAGACAGGATTTGCGAGTAAATTGTTGAGTCACGATCGATTTTGCGCTACATTGTCGATGTTACACTTGAATGACAATACTACGTTCATTAGCAGAGGCGAAGTAAAGCACGAGCCACTTCACAAAGTGAGGCCTTTCTTTGGTTTCTTTGTAAATAAAAGCAAAATTAGGTTTCGTCCAGGCACGAATCTGACAATAGATGAGGCAATGTGTCCCTTTCGTGGTAGAACAAGCTTCAGAGTATACATGAAAAACAAACCCAATAAATATGGAATAAAATTGCATGCTCTCTGCGATTCATCAACTGGTTATATGCTAAACTGTGATATATATACAGGTTCTGCAGGCAGTATTGACAGTAGTATCAAGGGCCTCGTAAAAAGGTTGGGTTCACAGTACTTTGGCAAAGGACATTGCATTTATATGGATAGGTACTACACCAGTCCATCTCTTTTGAACATGGGGGAAAATAAAGCTCTTGGAGTGGGAACTGTAATGAAAAACAGGAAAGGTTTGCGAAGAATATTCAGAACACTAAAACTAAAAAAAAAGATAGTTTTTCAAAGGAAACACCATCTCCTGGCAGTGAAGTGGAAGTCAAAACGAGATGTTTTTTGTCTTTCCACAAAGCATAAGTCTACCAGCACTAGTATTCAAGTGATGGCCAAAGTGGAATAGCATAAATTGTAAAGCCAGACGTTATTATTGATTACAATAAGAATAAAGCTGGGGTTGACAGAGCAGATCAGTTCTCCAGTTTTGAAGTGATGGTAAAAGCTGTTTTTCCACTTGTTTATCGTATCAACTGTCAACAGTTTCATTTTATATAAAGAGAAGACTAGGAAGAATGTATCCCTAGTAGAATTTATTCACAGAGTGGGGAAGAAATTGGCTGAGAAGGGCGGAAATGTTTTTCAGCAACAAGCCGCTTCATCCTCACAAATTGAGAGGACATTTGCAAGGCACTTTCCAGAGAAGGTCCCACCCACTGCAAACAAGGTGAATACTACTAGGTATTGCACAGTATGGTCAGACAGGGGAAGAAAGAGATGGGTAAGCGCATCGGGAAGGAAAGTAGATGGTGATGCAAGGACTGTGGCGTTGGCCTTTGCGTCCCACAGTGTTTCAAGGATTTTCACACAAAGGCTAACGATATCTGAACTATTAAAATATTCTAGTTTACAGGTACCTGCAGTGAGACAGTCCAGTGATATTTTGTTTTAAATTTAGATACAGTAATAATGGCATTACTCAAGAGAGAGATCATGTAAAACCTTTTTAGGCACGACATTTTTGTGTTTTCTTTTTTTAATTATAACACCCATGTGTATTTTATATTGTAAAATAAAGTCACATTCATGTAAAGCTCTTACTTTTTCCTCTTAAATGATGCAAGAACCATATTCCTATCATTTTTCTGTTCTTTGCAATCTAATTTCAAACATCCATTAAATATGCCAGTTCACAGACAAGTGCCGGGTGCAAAGAGGGCAGTTTTGAAAGTGTTAAGTTTCTCACTGTTCTCATTTCTGCTACTTCTCATTACTTTTGTCTTTCTTCGATTTACTCTCAATCCGTATTATGTTCTCATCAGTCTGTTCATTCCATTTAGCAGATCATGTAATTCTTCTTCACGAATACTTCTTCACTTTCACTCAGGATAGCAACGCCATCAACGAATCGTATCATTGATATTCTTTCACCTTGAATTTTAATTACACTCTTGAATCTTTCTTTTATTTCCATCCTTGCTTCTTCAATGTACAGATTGAACAGTAGGGGCGAAAGACTACATCCCTGTCTTCCACGCTTTTTCATCGGAACACTTCGTTCTTGCTCGTGCATTCTTATTATACCTACTTGTCTCTTGGACATATTGCATATTATACGTCTCTACATATAGCTTACCCCTATTTTTCTCAGAATTTCGAACGTCTTGCAGCATTTTTCATTGTCGAACGTTTTTTCCAGGTCGGCAAACCCTATGAACGTGTCTTGATTTTTCTTTACTCTTGCTTCCATTATCAACCGGAACTTCAGAATTGCCTCTCTGGTGCCTTTACCTTTCCTAAAGCCAAACTGATCGGCATCTAACACATCATCAGTTTTCTTTTCCATTCTTCTGTATACTATTCTTGACAGTAACTTGGATGCATGAGCTTTTAAGCTGATTCCGCGCTAAATCTCCCACTTATAAGCTCCTGCATTCTTCGGAATTGTGTGGATGACATTTTTCCGAAAGCCAGATGTTATGTCACCAGGATCATACATTCTACACAACAATGTGAACAGTCGTTTTGTTGCCATTTCCCGCAATGATTTTAGAAATTATAATGGAATGTTATCTATCTCTTTTGGCTTATTTGATCTTAAGTTCTCCAAAGCTCTTTTAAATTCTAATTTTAATACTGGATCCCCTATCTCCTCTCTATCGATTCCTGTTTCTTCTTCTATGACATCGGACAAGCCTTTTCCCTCATAAAGGCCTTCAATGTACTCTTTGCGCCTATCCACTCTCTCCTCTGCATTTAACAGTGGAATTTCCTTTGCACTCTTTAATGTTACCACCCTTGCTTTTAATTTCACGAAAATTGTTTTGACTTTCCTATATGCTGAATCAGTCATTCCAACAACCATTTCTTTTACCATTTCTTTGCATTGCTCACGCAGCCATTTCGTCTTCGCTCTCCTGCACTTCCTATTTATTTATTTCCTAAGTGACTTTTATTTCTGTATTCCCGAATTTCCCTGAATATTTTTGTACTTCGTACTTTCATCTATCAACTGAAGTATTTTTTTCCGTTACCCATAATTTCTTCGTAGTTATCTTCTTTGTACCTATGTTTTTCTTTCCAATATCTGTGAAGGTCCTTTTTAGAAATGTCCATTCCTCTTCATCTGAACTGCCTACTGAGCTATTACTTATCGCATTATCTACAGCTTCAGAGAACTTCAGGCGTATCTCATCATTCCTTAGTACTTCAGTACCCCATTCTTTGCGTATTGATTGTTCCTGACTAATCTCTTAAATTTCAACCTACTCTTCATCACTACTATATTGTGATCTGAGTCTATATCTGCTCCTGGGTACGCCTTACAATCCAATTTCTAATTTAGGAATCTCTGTGTAACCACAATGTTATCTAACTGCAATCTTCCCGTATCACCCTACCTTTTCCAAGTAAATCTCCTTTTCTTGTGATTATTGAATAAAGTATTCCCTAATACTAGTGAAATTTATTACAGAACTCTTTCTCCTCTCTCATTACTTGTCCCAAGCCCATATTCTTCTTTAGAAGTTTCTTCAAGTGCGACCCCTGCAACTGCATTTCAGTCCTCCACGACTATTAGATTTTCACCTCTGTTCAGGTACTGTATTGCTCTTTCAATATCCTCATGTACTTTCTCTATGTCTTCACGTTCAGCGACGTCGGCAAATATACCTGAACTATCATTGTCGGTGTAGGTTTGTTGTCGATACTGATAAGAACGACCCTGGCAGTAAACTGTTCACAGTAACACACTCTCTGCCCTACCTTCCTATTCACAACGAATCCTATTCTCGTTATACCATTTGCTGCTGTTGATGTTACCCTGTACTCATCTAATCAGAATTCCTTCTCTTTTTTCCATTTCATTTCATTGACCCCTACCACCTCTAGATTGAGCCTTTGCATTTCCCTTTTCAGATTTTCTAGTTTCCCTACCACGTTCAAGCTTCTGACATTCCACGTCTCAACTCATAGAACGTTATCTTTTCGTTGATTATTCAGTCTATTTCTCATGCTCGCCTCACTCTTGGCAGTCCCCTCCCGGAGATCCGAATGGTTGGCAATTCCGGAATATTTACCAAAGGAGAGGTCATCATGTCCTGTGGATACACGTTATGTGTCCTTAAGGCAGTGGTTTCCATTGCCTCCTGCATCCTCATGTCATTGATCACTGCTGATTCTTCCCCGTTTAGGAGTAGTTTCCCACCCCAAGGACAAGAGAGTACCCTGAAACTCTGCCCGCTCCTCCGCCCTCTTTGACAAGGCCTTTGGCAGAATGAGGGTGACTTCTTATTCCGGAACTCTTCGGCCGCCAATGCTGATTATTAATCGATATTTAAGCGACGGCGGGTTTCGAACCCGGGACCGAGGACGTTTTGATAACAAATCAAAGACGCTACCCCTGGACCACCGGTTGTACTCAATTCATATTATGTGTATTACTCCGTGAGGTGTTGAAGAAACTTTCAAATCATAACAAAATCTGACTGAATATTTATCCAGTTTTCACTAGACAGTAATTCATTATAAATAGCTGCATCATCCGCTGATATTCTAAGTTTATCCGCCAGATCATTTATATAAAGACTCTGATTTCAGCAGCCAGAGACTGTGGTCCTGTGTGTGTGAGAGAGAGTTGTGTTTACATGAATGTGTGTATGTGTGTGTGTGTGTGTGTGTGTGTGTGTGTGTGTGTGTGTGTGTGTGTATGTTGTCTATTTTCTAAGAAGACCTTGTTGGCCGAAAACTCACTTTCTGACAGTCTTTTTGTTGTGCCTATCTGCGACTCAGCATCTGCGTTATATGGGGATAGCAACTATCCATTTCATAATTTTGTCGCATTCCATCCTGGATTTTCCATTGTCCTATTATATGTCACATTTACACTGTTCTGAATGATATAACGTCGTTAGTAAAAACAAATGACTCTCAGTGACGGAAATGTTGTGTGATTACAATGGCAACAGTCATTCTGATTAACGAATGGTTTCACTGCGTTGTAAATAAAATGAAATATGTTCATTTTCATAACTAGAAGACAGAAAAGTGAAGACCCTGTCGATTTCATAGGAAATAATTCAGTAGTTTCTTTTGATGTGTTGATTTCTTGTCCACAGCGTTTTAATTAAATTTTCAGTATCTGCTGTGATTGTAATTTCTCAGTACAACTAGCCTTTTATTTATTTATAGTCAGCAACCATGGGAACATCTGTTCCTGACGTTCTCGGTATGACCTAGTAATACTGTAAAACGTCTTTTAATTAGTCACTGAATACTGTTAAATGTGTTTAAAAAACACTAAAAATACTAGAGAAAAAAGGTTTTCCAATGCAAAAGTTTAGCTGAAGAGAAAGAATCTAAACTATTGCGAGTACCTCACGAACAAAATAAAAGTGGTGACCCCATAAGGACGTTTCTCAACTCAGAATTGCATATCTCAGATTGGTACACCTTCTTTTCCTTTCGCCTCTTCTTGTTTGCATGCGGGATAGGCTGATCACCGTTATGACGTATTTCGGTTTTGGCCGCGTTAGTGGCATTTGGTAGCTGGGTGCCCTTTCTGAAGCCACCATCTGCGTACTTCCACATATGTGTGTAAAGTAGATGTCATGTTCAAATGTGGCAACGTTTTCTAAATGTTTGTGTAACATGTATCTGAAGTGGAAAGTGTATACGAGTCCGATATTTGTTGTTGTTGTGGTCTTCAGTCCTGAGACTGGTTTGATGCAGCTCTCCATGCTACTCTATCCTGTGCAAGCTTCTTCATCTCCCAGTACCTACTGCAACCTACATCCTTCTGAATCTGCTTAGTGTATTCATCTCTTGGTCTCCCTCTACGATTTTTACCCTCCACGCTGCCCTCCAATACTAAATTGTTGATCCCTTGATGCCTCAGAACATGTCCTACCAACCGATCCCTTCTTCTAGTCAAGTTGTGCCACAAACTTCTCTTCTCCCCAATCCTATTCAGTACTTCCTCATTAGTTATGTGATCTACCCATCTATTCTTCAGCATTCTTCTGTAGCACCACATTTCAAAAGCTTCTATTCTCTTCTTGTCCAGACTATTTATCGTCCATGTTTCACTTCTATACATGACTACGTTGTTGTTGTTGTGGTCTTCAGTCCTGAGACTGGTTTGATGCAGCTCTCCATAACATACAGTAAAGCTGCATGCCCTCGGGAAAAATTACAGCCGTTGTTTCCCCTTGCTTTCAGCCGTTCGCAGTACCAGCACAGCTAGGCTGTTTTGGTTAGTGTTACAAGGCCAGATCTGTCAGTCATCCGGACTATTGTCCTGCAACTATTGAAAAGGCTGCTGCCCCTCGTCAGGGACCACATGTTTGTCTGGCCTCTCAACAGATACCCCTCCGTTGTGGTTGCTACAATCCATACAAATACTTTCAAAAATGACTTCCTGACACTTAAATCTATACTCGATGTTAACAAATTTCTTTTCTTCAGAAACGCTTTCCTTGCCATTGACAGTCTACATTTTATATCTTCTCTACTTCGACCATCATCAGTTATTCTGCTCCCCAAATAGCAAATCTCCTTTACTACTTTAAGTGTCTCATTTCCTAATCTAATTCCCTCAGCATCACCCGACTTAATTCGACTACATTCCGTTATCCTCGTTTTGCTTTTGTTGATGTTCATTTTATATCCTCCTTTCAAGACACTATCCATTCCGCTCAACTGCTCTTCCATGTCCTTTGCTGTCTCTGACAGAATTACAATGCCATCGGCGAACCTCAAACTTTTTATTTCTTCTCCAGGGATTTTAATACCTACTCCGAATTTTCTTTTGTTTCCTTCACTGCTTGCTCAATATACAGATTGAATAACATCGGGGAGAGACTGCAACCCTGTCTCACTCCCTCCCCAATCACTGCTTCCCTTTCATGTCCCTCGACTCTTATAACTGCCATCTGGTTTCTGTACAAGTCGTAAATAGCCTTTCGCTCCCTGTATTTTACGCCTGCCACCTTCAGAATTTGAAAGATAGTATTCCAGTCAACATTGTCAAAAGCTTTCTCTAAGTCTAGAAATGCTAGAAACGTAGGTTTGCCCTTCCTTAAGGTAGCTTCTAAGATAAGTCGTAGGGTCAGTATTGCCTGACGTGTTCCAACATTTCTACGGAATCCAAACTGATCTTCCCCGAGGTTGGCTTCTACTAGTTTTTCCATTCGTCTGTAAAGAATTCGTGTTAGTATTTTGCAGCTGTGACTTATTAAACTGATAGTTCGGTAATTTTCACATCTGTCAACACCTGCTTCCTTTGGGATTGGAATTATTATATTCTTCTTGAAGTCTGAGGGTATTTCGCCTGTTTCATACATCTTGCTCACCAGATGGTAAAGTTTTGTCAGGACTGGCTCTCCCAAGCCCGTCAGTAGTTCTAATGGAATGTTGTCTACTCCGGGGGCGTTGTTTCAACTCGGGTCTTTCAGTGCTCTGTCGAACTCTTCACGCAGTATTATACCTCCCATTTCATCTTCATCAACGTCCTCTTCCATTTCCATAATATTGTCCTCAAGTACATCGCCCTTGTATAGAGCCTCTATATACTCCTTCCACCTTTCTGCTTTCCCTTCTTTGCTTAGAACTGGGTTTCCATCTGAGCTCTTGATGTTCATGCAAGTGGTTCTCTTATCTCCAAAAGTCTCTTTAATTTTCCTGTAGGCAGTATCAATCTTACTCCTAGTGATACTCGCTTCTACATCCTTACATTTGTCCTCTAGCCATCCCTGCTTAGCAATTTTGCACTCCCTGTCGATCTCAATTTTGAGACGTTTGTATTCCTTTTTGCCTGCTTCATTTACTGCATTTTTATATTTTTTCCTTTAATCAATTAAATTCAATATATCTTCTGTTACCCAAGGATTTCTACTGGCCCTCGTCTTTTTACCTACTTGATCCTCTGCTGCCTTCACTACTTCATCCCTCAGAGCTACCCATTCTTCTTCTACTGTATTTCTTTCCCCAATTCCTGTCAATTGTTCCCTTATGCTCTCCCTGAAACTCTGTACAATCTCTGGTTTAGTCAGTTTATCCAGGTCCCATCTCCTTAAATTCCCACCTTTTTGCAGTTTCTTCAGTTTTAATCTACAGATAATAACCAATAGATTGTGGTCAGAGTCCACATCTGCTCCTGGAAATGTCTTACAATTTAAAACCTGGTTCCTAAATCTCTGTCTTACCATGATATAATCTGTCTGATACCTTTTAGTATCTCCAGGATTCTTCCATGTATACAACCTTCTTTTATGATTCTTGAACCAAGTATTAGCTATGATTAACTTATGCTCTGTGCAAAATTCTACCAAGTGGCTTCCTCTTCCATTTCTTAGCCTCAATCCATATTCACCTACTATATTTCCTTCTCTCCCTTTTCCTACTACCGAATTCCAGTCACCCATGACTATTAAATTTTCGTCTCCCTTCAATACTTGAATAATTTCTTTTATCTCATCATACATTTCATCAAATTCTTCGTCATCTGCAGAGCTAGTTGGCATATAAACTTGTACTACTGTAGTAGGCGTGGACTTCGTATCTATCTTTGCCACAATAATGCGTTCACTATGCTGTTTGTAGTAGCTTACCCGCATTCCTATTTTCCTATTCATTATTAAACCTACTCCTGCATTACCCCTATTTGATTTTGTGTGTATAACCCTGTAGTCACCTGACCAGAAGTCTTGTTCCTCCTGCCACCGAACTTCACTAATTCCCACTATCCATTTCCCTTTTTAAATTTTCTAACCTACCTGCCCGCTTAAGGGATCTGACATTCCACGCTCGGATCCGCAGAACGCCAGTTTTCTTTCTCCTGATAACGACATTCTCTTGAGTAGTCCCCGCCCGGAGATCCGAATGGGTGACTATTTTACCTCCGGAATATTTTACCCAAGAGGGCGCCATCATCATTTAACCATACAGGAAAGCTGCATGCCCTCGGGAAAAATTACGGCCGTAGTTTCCCCTTGCTTTCAGCCGTTCGCAATACCAGCACAGCAAGGCCGTTTTGGTAAGTGTTACAAGGCCAGATCAGTGAATCATCCAGACTGTTGCCATTCAACTACTGCTGCCCCTCTTCAGGAACCACACATTTGTCTGGCCTCTCAACAGATATCCCTCCGTTGTGCTTGCACCTACGGTACGGCTATCTGTATCGCTGAGGCACGCAAGCCTCCCCACCAACGGCAAATTCCATGGTTCATGGTCCGATATTTACCTAATAGAATGTGAGAAACCGCCTAAAAATGAAATCCAGCCTGGACTTCACACTAGCTATCATCGTTACTTGGACCTGAGGCTCTCTCACCTCCCTGTATGCGGAAAGCGTGCACGCTAGCGCTCTCGACTATCCGGGGGGGGGGGGGGGAGAGAGGATTTCAATACCCTATTATTTTTATGTCTGCTGGAAGCCCATTGAAAATGATACGTTGCGGGAAGTGACAGGAAGTTTAGGCGCGACCACTCATGAGGTGGGCCGGCCTGATGAGCTGTGGAAGACGCAATACGTCCGCACCAGGCCCGGCAGCCGCCACGGACTGCTGCTACTGGTAGTGAGGGGGTGGGGGTCGGGGTGGGAGTGAGGGTGGGGAGGGTGGGAGGCCCTGCTCTGCTATTGTGAGGAGGCGCGTGCGCGGCCTGCCGCTGTCAGCGGGGCCCTCCGTCGTCGTGGCCTGCCTATTAATAGAAAACCCGGTTAATGCGGCCGCGTGCCCAGCCCAAATGTTTGCGTCCACCCCTACTGCTGGAGGGCGGAGGGGCAGCAAGTGGAGCGGCCGATGAGCGGTCCACCCTCCGCCCCCAGGCCGGCGTAATCGCTTAAGCGCGGCCCTGTCCCTGGCTCGGCAGTCTGAGGGTCCAGCCAGTGTCGCTGCGTGTCCGGCGACCTGAGGCGTCAAACCGTAAGAGGCGCACACCAAGACGACAAGTCGCAGTTCACTCGTCCGAGCCTGCACGACGCGGTCGGCGACTCACTGGACGATCGTCTAGAGCAGGCCTGGCCAAGATTTGTGCTTCTGGAGTGAGCTCACGCTCTGCGACCGCAGTCGAATCTAATCAGCGCTAGAGGTATTTCTCGACGACCGTCGTAACTTTTTCACATCATGCACAGAAAGCAGGCGGGAAAGGTAGTAACGTAATGAATAAAATAGGCAATAGGCAATTTCGGCTTCCTTTGAAGAAAAAATGGTTCAAATGGCTCTGAGCACTACGGAACTTAACATCTGAAGTCATCAGTCCCCTAGAATCTAGAACTACTTAAACCTAACTAACCTAAGAACATCACACACATCCATGCCCGAGGCAGGATTCGAACCTGCGACCGTAGCGCTCTCGCGGTTCCAGACTGAAGTGCCTAGAACCGCTCGGCCACAACGGCCGGCTCCTTTGAAGACAATTAGAGCATACAACCTCTGAAGACACTTCAAAAAGAGTTTTGTGTCACCTCGGTTCCGAGAGTTCCGGAACCTGTACAGAAAATTGGAATAGAGATCAACATAAACATCATTTCCGCCCTTTTTATTGCTCATGAAATCACACATTGCATGTTGTACCACCATACAGTGAGACCTTCAGAGGTAGTGGTCCAGACTGCTGTACACACCGGTACCTCTAATACCCAGTATCACGTCCTCTTGCATTATGAATGCCTGTATTCGTCGTGGCATACTATCCACAACTTCATCAAGGCACTGTTGGTCAGATTGTCCCACTCCTCAACGGCGATTCGGCGGAGATCCCTCAGAGTGGATAGTGGGTCACGTCGTCCATAAACAGCCCTTTTCAATCTATCCCAGGCATGTTCGATAGGGTTTATGTATGGAGAAACATGCTAGCCACTCTAGTTGAGCGATGTCGTTATCGTGAAGGAAGTCACGGACAAGATGTGCACGATGGAGACGCTAATTGTCGTCCATGAAGACGAATACCTCGCCAATATCTGCTGATATGGTTGTACTATCGGTCGGAGGATGGCATTCACGTGCCGTACAGCCATTGCGGCGCCTTCTATGAGCACCAGCAGCGTACGTCGGCCCCACATAATGCCACCCCAAAACAGCAGGGAACCTCTACCTTGCTGCTCTCGCTGGACAGTGTGTCTAAGGCGTTCAGCCTGATCGGGTTGCCTCCAAACACGTCTCCGACGATTGTCTGGTTGAAGGCATATGCGACACTCATTGGTGAAGAGAACGTGATGCCAATTCTAAGCGGTCCATTCGGCATGCTGTTCGGCCCATCTGTACCGCGCTGCATGGTGTCGTGGTTGCAAAGATGGACCTCGCCATGGACGTCGGGAGTGAAGTTGTGCATCATGCAGCGTATTGCGCACAGTCGTAACATGACGTCCTGTTACTGCACGAAACGAATTATTCAACATGGTGGCGTTGCTGTCAGGGCTCCTCCGAACCATAATCCGCAGGCAGCGGCCATCCACTGCAGTAGTAGCCCTTGGGCGACCTGAGCGAGGCATGTTCCTGTATCTCCTCCATGTCCGAACAACATTTCTTTGGTTCACTCCGAGACGCCTGGACGCTTCTCTTGTTGTTAGCCCTTCCTGCGGACGCGATCGAACCGCGGTATTGACCGTCTAGGCATGGTTGAACTACAGACAACACAAGCCGTGTACCTCCTTCCTGGTGGAATGACTGGAACTGATCGGCTGTCGGACTCCCTCCGTCTAATAGGCTCTGCTTATGCATTGTTGTTTACATCTCTGGGTGGGTTTAGTGACATCTCTGAATAGTCAAAGGGACTGTGTCTGCGATGCAATATCCACAGTCAATTTCTGTCTTCAGGAGTTCTGGGAACCAGGGTGTGCAATACTTTTTTTTGGATTTGTGTATATTAGCATCAGTCGTAGGATATGGTGCGAGCGTCTGGACTCATAGACTGCAGCTAATGAAACTAGCCTCAATAGTGAGAAGAGTTAAACGAGGTGTGCGACACCCACAAGTAGCGGAACAAAAAGGACATCAGCGCATTTTGTTAGTGCGGGCTGCCTACATCAGGGGCAGGTATGCACTCAGGGGCAAACCTATTGTTCTTTGATTGACAGATCCTTAACCTATTGTTCTGCTAAAAGGATCCTTTTGACTGACAGGTCCTTAACCTTTTGTTCCCGTGCAACTCCCCCTCTCCATACACCTCCCCCCCCCAATCCTCAGAAAACCTCCCCCCCTTGCTGCTGCTTGTTTTGAGGTCTGAGATCTTGCAATAGCCCCTCTCATTCTTATCAATTTGATTGATTACTTAATTAAATTAATCAATTATTAACCCCTCCCCCTCTGGTAAACACTCTCGCTTACCACCCTCCCTCCCAGAAATTGGCATGAAAAAGCCTCAGTTGATTGGTCATTGGGAGGGAATTCGATTTAGTGTATGGAATATTGTTTAAACAATTTAGACAATGGATAGAATATAGTTGGCAGTGTATGGTATATAGTTTTTTATTTAGTTAAGGAATTTGTCTGGAAATCGACTGCTGTGAAGGGAATATTGATTAAATAATTTAGACAATGTGTGGAATATTGATAATTTAAACAATTTAGGGGATTCATTGCAGTGAATGAAATATAGTTTATTTATTAATGTAAGGGGTTTTTCAGGAAACCGATCACTACCTCAGTCTCCCCTCAGCCCCCTCCCCTCCTTTACCTGGAAATTGGTGGCTCTGTGGTGGAGAGGAAGTATCTCACGAAGGGAAAATTAAAGGATATATTACCTTTTTTTTAAAAAAAAAAAACAACAAAAAAAACAGTTTTTGGGGGGCTTGGATTTCTCTTGCTCATAATTCTCTGCTGTTTGGAAAGATGCAGGTCTTGTGAGAAGTAATTACATCGATCACATTTCTATTTTTATTCCGATTGCGCAAGGAATACCATCATGAAACACATCACACGTAATTACATCTACATCTACATTTATACTCCGCAAGCCACCCAACGGTGTGTGGCGGAGGGCACTTTACGTGCCACTGTCATTACCTCCCTTTCCTGTTCCAGTGGCGTATGGTTCGCGGGAAGAACAACTGTCTGAAAGCCTCCGTGCGCACTCTAATCTCTCTAATTTTACATTCGTGATCTCCTCGGGAGGTGTAAGTAGGGGGAAGCAATATATTCGATACCTCATCCAGAAACGCACTCTCTCGAAACCTGGCGAGCAAGCTACACCGCGATGCAGAGCGCCTCTCTTGCAGAGTCTGCGACTTGAGTTTATTAAACATCTCCGTAACGCTATCACGGTTACCAAATAACCCTGAGACGAAACGCGCCGCTCTTCTTTGGATCTTCTCTATCTCCTCCGTCAGACCGATCTGGTATGGATCCCACACTGATGAGCAATACTCAAGTATAGGTCGAACGAGTGTTTTGTAAGCCATCTCCTTTGTTGATGGACTACATTTTCTAAGCACTCTCCCAATGAATCTCAACCTGGTACCTGCCTTACCAACAATTAATTTTATATGATCATTCCACTTCAAATCGTTCCGCACACATACTCCCAGATATTTTACAGAAGTAACTGCTACCAGTGTTTGTTCTGCTATCATATAATCATACAATAAAGGATCCTTCTTTCTATGTATTCGCAATACATTACATTTGTCTATGTTAAGGGTCAGTTGCCACTCCCTGCACCAAGTGCCTATCCGCTGCAGATCTTCCTGCATTTCGCTACAATTTTCTAATGCTGCAACTTCTCTGTATACTACAGCATCATCCGTGAAAAGCCGCATGGAACTTCCGACACTATCTACTAGGTCATTTATATATATTGTGAAAAGCAATGGTCCCATAACACTCCCCTGTGGCACGCCAGAGGTTACTTTAACGTCTGTAGACGTCTCTCCATTGATAACAACATGCTGTGTTCTGTTTGCTAAAAACTCTTCAGTCCAGCCACACAGCTGGTATGATATTCCGTAGGCTCTTACTTTGTTTATCAGGCGACAGTGCGGAACTGTATCGAACGCCTTCCGGAAGTCAAGAAAAATAGCATCTACCTGGGAGCCTGTATCTAATATTTTGTGGGTCTCATGAACAAATAAAGCGAGTTGGGTCTCACACGATCGAAGTTAAAAATCTGTCGATCGTGAAGCATTAACTGCCCGCCACCCCCCTGTCCATTGGACCACACAGAACGCCACCGCACATGCCCACAGGAGACAGGATTCACCGGCGGCCCCGAAAATGACGATGCGGTTGTCAGCTACCAAGACATGAACAGGTGTCAGTTTGGATCCTGAAAGCCTGAGGTAGTGGCATCCCTTTCATACTTGACACTTGAGAAATTCCTGTCGAAATACGTGTTCACCTAGGCACTGTTGCTGGCATGATGACATGTCCTTTGTACCTTACAGTCCAGCTAGATGTTTGCATAGCGGATCACTCTCAGCAAACTTCCAACGCGCACACGCTCCGACGCCAGACAGACGAACACAGGGGCGTGAGCTATTGCTCCCAGGCCACTGCCAATGGCATCCAGAAGGTAAAATCGCATCTACACTCCTGGAAATTGAAATAAGAACACCGTGAATTCATTGTCCCAGGAAGGGGAAACTTTATTGACACATTCCTGGGGTCAGATACATCACATGTTCACACTGACAGAACCACAGGCACATAGACACAGGCAACAGAGCATGCACAATGTCGGCACTAGTACAGTGTATATCCACCTTTCGCAGCAATGCAGGCTGCTATTCTCCCATGGAGACGATCGTAGAGATGCTGGATGTAGTCCTGTGGAACGGCTTGCCATGCCATTTCCACCTGGCGCCTCAGTTGGACCAGCGTTCGTGCTGGACGTGCAAACCGCGTGAGACGACGCTTCATCCAGTCCCAAACATGCTCAATGGGGGACAGATCCGGAGATCTTGCTGGCCAGGGTAGTTGACTTACACCTTCTAGAGCACGTTGGGTGGCACGAGATACATGCGGACGTGCATTGTCCTGTTGGAACAGCAAGTTCCCTTGCCGGTCTAGGAATGGTAGAACGATGGGTTCGATGACGGTTTGGATGTACCGTGCACTATTCAGTGTCCCCTCGACGATCACCAGTGGTGTACGGCCAGTGTAGGAGATCGCTCCCCACACCATGATGCCGGGTGTTGGCCCTGTGTGCCTCGGTCGTATGCAGTCCTGATTGTGGCGCTCACCTGCACGGCGCCAAACACGCATACGACCATCATTGGCACCAAGGCAGAAGCGACTCTCATCGCTCAAGACGACACGTCTCCATTCGTCCCTCCATTCACGCCTGTCGCGACACCACTGGAGGCGGGCTGCACGATGTTGGGGCGTGAGCGGAAGACGGCCTAACGGTGTGCGGGACCGTAGCCCAGCTTCATGGAGACGGTTGCGAATGGTCCTCGCCGATACCCCAGGAGCAACAGTGTCCCTAATTTGCTGGGAGTGGCGGTGCGGTCCCCTACGGCACTGCGTAGGATCCTACGGTCTTGGCGTGGATCCGTGCGTCGCTGCGGTCCGGTCCCAGGTCGACGGGCACGTGCACCTTCCGCCGACCACTGGCGACAACATCGATGTACTGTGGAGACCTCACGCCCCACGTGTTGAGCAATTCGGCGGTACGTCCACCCGGCCTCCCGCATGCCCACTATACGCCCTCGCTCAAAGTCCGTCAACTGCACATACGGTTCACGTCCACGCTGTCGCGGCATGCTACCAGTGTTAAAGACTGCGATGGAGCTCCGTATGCCACGGCAAACTGGCTGACACTGACGGCGGCGGTGCACAAATGCTGCGCAGCTAGCGCCATTCGACGGCCAACACCGCGGTTCCTGGTGTGTCCGCTGTGCCGTGCGTGTGATCATTGCTTGTACAGCCCTCTCGCAGTGTCCGGAGCAAGTATGGTGGGTCTGACACACCGGTGTCAATGTGTTCTTTTTTCCATTTCCAGGAGTGTATTTTCACGTATACAGTTATAGTTCTTCGAGTGTTATACTGACATCACATGTCTATGTAAATAAGAGCCAAGTCACCCTCTGGGGCACACACCGAAGTGTACCATTTCTGGTGTGACACCTCTCTACCTGTGGATGCTGACGTCACAGGTCGCACTATAGAAATCTGTTCCAGTGCTTCCCAGAACAGCACAGGGTGCATTGTTCTTTGCGATCCGAATGGGACATGAGAGCTGTGTCTAGCCATGCACGTGTTTTGCCCACACAGCATGGCTGATGCATCGTCACGAAATGTTCGGGTAGTGACTCATCATCTAGAAGGGTCTCAGTGTCATAGAAACGTCACATGACTATGTAAGTAAGAGCCAAGTCGACATCTCGGAAATTGTAAAGTGTTGCAGACATAGTTAACGATCGCTTTTGTAGGAGCCTTTGTGATGACTCAGCTTGTCTGCATGAAAATTCTTGTCCTAACAAAACCTGTTTACGAAAATAGCTCAGAGTAACACTGAATGCATTCTTCCTGATGGTCCCTTCCTGGAAATCGTGACGTCCTGCTTTCCATACATCTTAGAAACGGTAAACGTTCTCACCACTAAAAGCCCTCATCATGTCTGTGCATGCTTGTGAGAACACCATCAATCATAAAAGCATTCTTGTTGTTTGGAAAGAGAGCACTGTCTAAGCACAGATGGGAAAATCAGAACAATTACGCAATCAGAATTCGAAGCATTGTTCTACAGAAGAGAAAAATGGCTGGAATTTTTGATGTCCTACAGCTACTGGTTTGAAGATGTTCTAATGCCACAGTGTCAGACGAGTGACAGCATCCCCACCAGAGACGGATGGTCTGCTTCAACTTGTCTTCGAACACTTGCTTTCTCAGAACTTTCCATACATACCTTGCCTCCATCTTGTTCAAATCAGTTTGTAGATGCTCCAGTGTCCTGGCACAAAGGATGTCTTGTCAATGAATGCAGCATTATGATTGGATCTTACTGAATTTACCCTCCAAATTACTGATGCTGCAAGTGCAGAAGCACTGTCCCCTTTTTTTTTGTCTGCAGACGAGACTTTCAGAGGCAAAACACCATTTTGTATAGATCGCCATATTGCACTGACTATTAAGCATGCAAAGTTGCCTACAGATCGTCAAATACAGAAAGACAGTTACACTGCTCTGCCACTGAGGACAGAAGCTTGAATATTAGAGCGTGAAACCAGTCTCCAAGCAACAATATATCACCGCATACTGTGTCGAAGTAGTAAACATACAATTCGTACCCTGTGCCATACAAAATCGCTCCTTTTGCATCATGCATATAGCTATCGATGGCCAGACACTTGTACATATACTGTGAATACAGACAGCATTAGCACATGCACCGTAGGTATACTGTTCGCTCCACTAGATATTTCCCGCGAAGTCAGGCTGTCATCCACTCCCAACACATGACCAGAGCCCCTCAGCAGACAAAAGGTACTCTCAGAATTGTTGTACAAAGTCGGGATCGGCTCTCTCGGCACAAAGACACTGTTTCTGGTCCTGACCTGCTTGTTTGCTTATTTTTCACATCCATCTCCAGACTCAGGCATTACAAGAACACATGTGTTTACACTTGGTTTGCCAGAATATTATATACCATTTACACGATGCTTCTCGATATCAAGCACATAGCAATGTCACTTGTTTAGCAGTATCGCTCGCACAACATAATTCCGAAGACATAGATTGGAAATTATTTCTCTAGAAACCCAAAACTTTAGCGAGGTGGAGCGTGCTGTAAACCACTGAGTAACTAGAAACTTATCCCGTCTGCAAAGACCTTTATGTGAAAACTCAAAGAGGAAAGTGATATTTCCACTAGCGAATACCGATATTGGTGATGTAACAGATTCCAAATATTCCCTATAATTTACAACTAAGGTGTTTCTCACGTCTAGAGAACCAGCATATGTGTCTTCCATATGTCTTTCACCTGCTAGATGCGCACATCACAATCGATGTTCTCTCAAATAAATAAAGACTGAAAATGTAATGGGAGGGAGGGAGGGAGGGAGGGAGGGAGGGAATAGTTGTCCAGCGCAAACACACACGTCCCTATTGAATCTTCTCAGATTTCGACCCGATCACTAAAGCTATACAACACATACTAAGTGTTAATTCGCTATTCGGCCGTCTAGAGGACGAAACAGTTAAGTCAGCTACATTCCTGCATCCCAACAGGCCTCTCCATTCATTCAGACAGCTCCTGCCGTCACCCGGAAACGTGAATCATTCTCGCCACAGACCACCGCCGGCGTGCCACGCACCCCTAGATAGAATTATCCTAGGAAACCAGTCACAAGCATATTTGATCGCTATACTTACAAGTAAATGTTATGATTGCGGTCTCAATTGGATGACATTCAACAATGTGCGAACTTCTATTCACTGCAGTAGCTTGCTACGTCTAACAATAGTGTGTTACAGTGCAGATATTGTGAAGTTTGTTTTGTAAGAACCTACCGGAAACTTGTTTGTTGTGAGAAAAAAAGTTATGCGAAAGAAACTAGCACAAAGATGTTTATTTCAATGCATTTTTGCGTCAAAATATCGACGTTTTTGTAGATGAGCTGACATGCATGTAAAATAGAAATAAAATGTTAGATTGTAATATCTACGTTCTATGAACAAGGGCATCGAGAAATCATTTCCCTAAGAAGATGCACAAGGGATGCCTCTGCATTTTTGTTCTTGTGTACTTTCTGAAAATTTTACATCTTTGAATATCTACACATTATGTCTGGCTATAAAGCCGTTAAAACAAAGCTTTTAAGATATGAGGCAAAGACCTGCACAAATTTTGAAGAAATTTATTCCGAATTAAAAAAGTTAATATCAGCTTTGACTGCATTTTGGTTTGCCTGTGTATAAAATTAGATAGAATTTTTCTTCATACAGTTGGAGTTCTGATATTTGCCTTACTCCATTTTCATATGTATGTCTGCTACCCCTTTAAATACCTTACACAGTATCACTATTGCAAAAATGAGACTGCGCAACACACATCGTTTTGTTACAGTTTTTCTGGCTTTTTGTGCACACATTTAGCTTTTTTAGTTTTGGAGAGTTGGCAACGCTGGTAAGAACGGATGGTGACTCTTGGCAAATGAATTCGAGCCTACCGTCTCTATGGCCGATGTTAAGTAACTGTTTCAACAGTGATAAGCGTTTTCATCTCTGTTTACCATGTCACCGTTTCTCGTTCGAAATTACTACTCGACACATTACTCTTAAAACAATGACAAGATTAATAGCGTGTGGATGCTATACGTGTATAATTTTGATTGAACAGTGCGGACAGTTTAGTGCATCTGCGGATTGTCAGTTTAAACTGGAAACACAGTGATGTTCTTTCTAGTCATGAAATGATATTCAGAACGTTAATACTGAATGTACGGTGTCGCGAAATTCCACGTGATTGGTGTGAGCGTATAGTGACTTATTTGGCCGATATTGAGGATTGTTAAATCAAATTATAAATATAATGATGTTTACTTACTATGGACTGAGGTACTGTGAAATGTTCAGAGTCGCGGACGAAAGAGAAACCGTAAATTCAAAACTGACGTAATGCCTAATAAGTATTATGACGTTGGGATTCGTCACGTGTTAACTGAATGAAGTGTGTCCTCGCTACGTCGCCGCTTGTAGATACGCTGAGGGGACTCTACCAACTACGCGTGCTGCTCCTGCATCCTCAATTAGCGGCTACGATTAAGACGATCAGCTTGAGCATAGTAATTAGTGGACTGCACGCTCGTGGAACCCGCCGACAGCACCGATTAAGTCACTTATCCCACAAGAAGTTCAATGCACGTGAAATTTGACAAAAGCGTTTCAAAATTGTGTTAAAGCTATGTTAATCTCTCACAGTCATTGTCTTCCAAGTAAATGATACTTTACTGTGAACTGTATTCTCCACTATCTTTCCGAATTAAAAATTAAAATCAATTTCGTTCATTGAATCAATTTACAGATGTTTATTTGAACGTCTGGTATCTTCTTATAGTGTTTTCACCATTATTAGCATAGATAGCTAGTCCTCGTTCATTACTTCTCCATTTTGTTACCGTACTTCCGGACATTTATCGTTTTTCTGCATTTAAATATTACCTTGTTTTACTGCCAATTTTCATGTAATTAGTGTCGTAAGTAGGAAAGATACGTGCGTTGTGCAGTGTTAAGCTAGCAGATACCAACAAATCATTACAGGTCCATGCACGAGCTTTCACACATTTTAACAGTTTCATTACAGAAATTTGTTAAGTGATGTTTTCAGTTTAGTTGATTATGTAATATTAAGAAAATTCCAACGATCTAAGTATTTTTACTTGCGAGGTTGACAAACTTATGGGACAAAGTAATACAAAGCAAATTAATACACAGTACAATTTCGGAATGAGACGATTTATTGTCTTAAAACACATGCTTATACAGAGCCACAAGGTAAATACTCTGTAGTTTTTAGATGGAATGTAGTTTAATCGCCTCATTTAAGCGCTCTTGCCAACGCACGTACGTCTAAATGCATGCAAACAACGATTTTTCACAACTGGTCTTTTCTCGTCCTGTAGTGCCTTTTCTGCACCAAAGACTGCCAAACATGCACTGCAGAACATGGTTCCTATATGTCATCTTTTGATCACAAAGTAAAATTCCCGTAAGGACTCTACATGTGCTGTAATGACTTAAGTACGAAAATAATTGTCACTGATTACACGACAAATCTGATTAGTTTTCTGTTTTTCAGTAATTACATTGCAACTGTAATACTCATGATCGTGTCAAATTTAAAACTGCTTTATATTTTGTGATGTCATAATAAAAGTGTTTTCCAAGTAACATGAGAAGTGAACAATGCTAATTTACCAAGCGAAAGTAATGTGTAACAACTTCAGTTCTGGCACGAAGTCCTGGAATATTCCTTGGTGTTTGCGTTTTAAAACTGCTGAACTGCAGCTTTTGGACCACGTACTGCGATTTTTGTGTGGTTCACAGATCCTTAGTGCACCAAATAGCCTGGTATCTGTGTGTACCTTTGTCGCACTTCATGTTTGACATACAAATGTTTACTTGTGGTGGGGCCAAAACGCTAAGAACTTTTTGTAGTCTAATGTAAATAAAATACTATGATTAATTATAAATGTTGCGTCGAGTGATAAAAATTCGTAAAAATTGTGCAGTGTTTGAGCAGAGGAGAAGACGTATCGTGACGTGGCTGGTGGCGGTCGTGCTCGTGGTCGCTGTCTGCTACTGGCGGCGCGGGAGGCAGATGAAGCAGGAGCAGAGCACCCGGAGGAACCGACCACACGAGTGTTCGCCGGCGTCCCGCCCATCCTGCTGACGTGGAGGGGAGAAAGACGGTGGCAGCTGCAGACCTCCAGATAGGTCCAAGCCTGCGCCGCCTCCAACCTTCACATGAGACAAAAAGAAAAGTACCATGGATTTCAGTTCAGTGCGCCATAGAACTGTTGAAAGAAGATGCCCTTATATAGGATCATTCGGTGGAAACATTTCTGATACCTCGATACTTTAGAACTCTTTATGGGAAGCAGGGCATCTCCAAGAAAGAAGGGTCTCTACATATCGCAACAGGTCACTAATTAGTGAAAAATCTAGCTCTACTTCTGCACTCCACAAACCACCTTACTTGCGGTGTGGGACGGATGGTACGCACACGCACACGCACACGCACACGCACACGCACACGCACACGCACACGCACACGCACACGCACACGCACACGCACACGCACACGCACACGCACACGCACACGCACACGCACACGCACACGCACACGCACACGCACACGCACACCGCGAACCTAACCTTTCTGCCGCACAACAGCTCTCATAACATCTGCCATGGAGCTTGTTAATGTCAGTAAGGTTCTCGAGTTTGCTGAACTGCCCAGTGAAGGAACGTTCCTTCTCTGCTGGATATTCTCTTTCTGTTCCTTCACTATGCTGATAGTCCCAGGCATTACTTACGAACGGGTCTTACAAGTGTGCTGAAAATACCGTCTGGAATACACTAAGATGGCTTGCGAATTATACATACACTGGGTGTCTTTCCTGTGAGTCTTAAGGCACATTTTCTCTGGCGTTTCGGTATATTTTTGCAGTTTTGTTTTTGCGATATGTGACTGAAGTCGATCCAAACAACAAAGCTTCGGTTTGTTTGTTGCTACACACGAAATGATTTTTAAAAATTTCAACTGCCTATTTGATACAGTGGCCCCAGATCAATCTACTGCGATATTCGTATTATTGATGTGTGTTAATAGCGACCGAAAATACGAGGAGTGACTTGTATTCCAGCAGCGAATGGGTAGCATTTCCCGGCACTGTCTGTTACCGCCATGCTGCAGTACTACCCAGTCGCTGCTGGAGTATCTGCTACTCTTCAGGTTATACTGTCCCTCGTAATACATCGGTGAAACGAACATCGCACTACAGTAACTTCGCCGGCCGTTGTGACCGAGCGGTTCTAGGCGCTTCAGTCTAGAACCGCGTGACAGCTACGGTCGCAGATTCGAATCCTGCCATGGGCATAGATGTGTGTGATGTCCTTGGGTTAGTTAGGTTTAAGTAGTTCTAAGTTCTAGGGGACTGATGACCCCAGATGTTAAGTCCCATAATGCTCAGAGCCATTTGAACCATATGAACTACAGTAACTTCCACCACTATCGAATGGGTACTTAAAATTCCATTTTAAAAATTGTTTTTGTTTGCAACAGGAAAGAAATCTACGGTTTCCTTCGACACTGGGCGTCGCCTGAGAGACGTTGTTTAGACTAACTCCAGCTACACATTGCAAAAACGAAATAGCAAATATCTTCCTAAACACCCAGAGTAAATGTGTGACAACAGTCAGGAGATATCCTGTAGATGAACTGCGAAAATTACAAATGTACGTGGTTTGGTTACCAAATTTGTAGGAACGAATATTCATCAGTTGAAATGGCGTGGGCACAAAGGTATTAAGAAATTACATATTGTGCTCAGAGTCCGGTCACCCACTTGTAATGCAAAGGCTGTCTAGAACCTAACTACCTTAGGCTGTAGGTCAAATACAGTAACAAACTTATTAGTAAAATTTAAAACTTCACATTTTGCATCACTTCTCTAAAAATCACCGTTCAGATTCCAGTATTTTTCATATTTCTTAACGATATGACAAATACACACTGCATGAATTATTGTTTCAGCGTAGCGAGCCTGAACTCTCTTTTCTTCGCTAAAATCGAATCGCTGGCCGTCTTTTCACTCTTACAATTGAAATATTATGGAAATAAGTTACGCTAGTTCTATAGGTCACTTATTCAGTGAGGTCCCAATTCAACAGAGGCAACAATTCCAGTTTTTGGCGTCAGAGTGTGGCAGAATATTATCGTGCAGAGACCACCACCTGTAGTTAGCTAACCTCGTCGGTAGTTTTGAACTGCGCTACAGTTTTCTTAATGTCTCGTTTACTCCAGTGCATTTCATTATCTCTTGTGGCACGATCAACCACAGACCTCAGTCACCCGTTCCCTATGCTACTGTTTCCACGTATCCAGTGGCAGAACCTAAGTTTATATCAGACCTGGAAGAATAGGCAGATAGACTAATACTTTAGGCAATTTCTCATGAATGGTAGATAAATAGAGTCCCAGTCTGGCACACATTTTATTATAAATATATCTATGGAATTCTGTACATTTTTTTAAAATTTCAGACTCCTTGTCCTTTAAGACTCATACACCCCCAGTGCCTGCATACTGAGAGCTGCAGAGCTGGCACCAAGCAACGTCTCTTGGTGGTTGTAGAAGTTAGCATTCACATCACATCTTTCAGCCCTCTGCTGAATGTACTGCATATCCAAGTTACCAGCTTGCCACGGGGAGACGTGAGAGAGTCCCATTCGTGGTTGCTAGGTGGTCACAGACCAGAGGACAGTTGATACACTCTGTTTCCAGCTTTCAGACAGAGCAGACTTATCTCTTGGGAGGCAGAGCGTCTGGCTCTGCACTCTAAGGCAGGCCAGCAGCAGAATTTTACGTTAATTGCCACCTCTCCTATTCGACTGCATTATCCTGCAACTTCCTCCCCAGGGCGATCCGCATGTAGCCCATATAATGAAATGGGCGTTTGTTTTTGCAAAAACGTCTACTACTTTATTATTATTATTATCTTTCCTTTCTCAGACCTTAGGTCTGGTTCGGAATGAAAGTGACGCGGACCTTGCTCAAGCGTCACTTCCTTTTAACTGTACGGTATATGTTACATTGCGTTTAGGAACTTTCGGGTAATTGAACATGTATCAATAATTACGGATTTCTGAAGTTGTATATATAAGTTTGGATGTAGCTGTATTACATTGATGTACTGGTGGATATTGCGTGGTATGACTCCTGTAGTTGAAAGTATAATTGGTATAATGTCAACTTTATCCTGATGCCACATGTCCTTGACTTCCTCAGCCAGTTGGATGTATTTTTCAATTTTTTCTCCTGTTTTCTTCTGTATATTTGCTGTATTGGGTATGGATATTTCAATTAGTTGTGTTAATTTCTTCTTTTTATTGGTGAGTATGATGTCAGGCTTGTTATGTGGTGTTGTTTTATCTGTTATAAGCGTTCTGTTCCAGTACAATTTGTATTAATCATTCTCCAGTACATTTTGTGGTGTATACTTGTATGTAGGAACGTGTTGTTTTAAAAGTTTATGTTGTAAGGCAAGCTGTTGATGTATTATTTTTGCGACATTGTCATGTCTTCTGGGGTATTCTGTATTTGCTAGTATTGTACATCCGCTTGTGATGTGATCTACTGTTTCTATTGGTTGTTTACAAAGTCTGCATTTATCCGTTGTGGTATTGGCATCTTTAATAATATGCTTGCTGTAATACCTGGTGTTTATTGTTTGATCCTGTATTGCAATCATGAATCCTCCTGTCTCACTGTATATATTGCCTTTTCTTAGCCATGTGTTGGATGCGTCTTGATCGATGTGTGGCTGTGTTAGATGATACGGGTGCTTGCCATGTAGTGTTTTCTTTTTCCAATTTACTTTCTTTGTATCTGTTGATGTTATGTGATCTAAAGGGTTGTAGAGGTGGTTATGAAATTGTAGTGGTGTAGCCGATGTATTTATGTGGGTGATTGCTTTGTGTATTTTGCTAGTTTCTGCTCGTTCTAGAAAGAATTTTCTTAAATTGTCTACCTGTCCATAATGTAGGTTTTTTATGTCGATAAATCCCCTTCCTCCTTCCTTTCTGCTTAATGTGAATCTTTCTGTTGCTGAATGTATGTGATGTATTCTATATTTGTGGCATTGTGATCGTGTAAGTGTATTGAGTGCTTCTAGGTCTGTGTTACTCCATTTCACTACTCCAAATGAGTAGGTCAATATTGGTATAGCATAGGTATTTATAGCTTTTGTCTTGTTTCTTGCTGTCAATTCTGTTTTCAGTATTTTTGTTAGTCTTTGTCTATATTTTTCTTTTAGCTCTTCCTTAATATTTCTATCATCTATTCCTATTTTTTGTCTGTATCCTAGATATTTATAGGCATCTGTTTTTTCCATCGCTTCTATGCAGTCGCTGTGGTTATCCAATATGTAATCTTCTTGTTTAGTGTGTTTTCCCTTGACTATGCTATTTTTCTTACATTTGTCTGTTCCAGAAGCCATATTTATATCATTGCTAAATACTTCTGGTATCTTTAGTAATTGGTTGAGTTGTTGATTTGTTGCTGCCAGTAGTTTTAGATCATCCATGTATAGCAAATGTGTGATTTTGTGTGGGTATGTTCCAGTAATATTATATCAATAATTTGTATTATTTAGCATGTTGGATAGTGGGTTCAGAGCAAGGCAGAACGAGAAAGGACTTAATGAGTCTCCTTGGTATATTTCACACTTAATCTGTATTGGCTGTGATGTGATAATATTTGAATTTGTTTGGATATTAAATGTAGTTTTCCAGTTTTTCATTACTATGTTTAGGAACTTTATCAATTTAGGATCTACTTTATATATTTCCAATATTTGTAGTAACCATGAGTGGGGTACACTATCAAAAGCTTTTTGGTAATCGATGTATGCGTAGTGTAGCGACCTTTGTTTAGTTTTAGCTTGATATGTCACCTCTGCATCTCTTATCAGTTGCTCTTTACATCTTCATGCTCCTTTGCAACAGCCTTTTTGTTCTTCATTTATAATTTTGTTCTGTGTTGTATGTGTCACTAGTTTCTGTTTAATGACTGAAGTTAATATTTTGTATATTGTTGGTAGGCATGTTATGGGGCGATATTTAGCTGGGTTCGCTGTGTCTGCTTGATCTTTAGGTTTCAGCTAAGTTATTCCATGTGTAAGTGTATCAGGGAATGTGTATGGGTCTGCAAGGTAACTTAAATAATTTAGTTAGTTGTGAATGTGTTGAGGTGAACTTCTTTAACCAGAAATTTGCTATTTTATCATTTCCAGGGGCTTTCCAATTGTGAGTAGTATTAATTGCTTGGGTGACTTCATGTTGCAAAATTGTCACTTCAGGCATTTGTGGTATCATCTTGTATGTGTCTGTTTCTTCTTGTATCCACCGTGCATGCCTGTTATGTTGTACCGGGTTTGACCATATGTTGCTCCAGAAGTTGTCCATGACTGTTATGTTTGGTGGATTGTTTATTTCAATGTGTGTTTTATCTATTGTCTGGTAAAATTTCTTTTGGTTTGTGTTGAATGTTTGGTTTTGTTTCCTTCTATTTTCACTTTTTTAGTATCTTCTGAGTCGTTTGGCGAATGCTTGTAATTTCTGCTTCTTTTCGTCTAATTGCTCTGTCGCTTCTTGTTGTGAGATTTTACCTAACCTTTTTCGTTTTTTTTCCGAGATTTCATTTCTTATAAATTGTGTTAGCTATCCAATGTCTTTCCTCAGTTTTTCTATTTTGATCTGTAGCCTGTGTTGCCATGCTGGTTTTGTGGGTTTCTTCTGTGTGTTGGTTGGTTCTGATCTCTGCCTAGTGTGTATATTTAGTGTAGTGAGTGCTCCTATATAAACCAGCAGTTGTAACTCTTCCATAGTTGTGTTTTCATTTATTTTGTTGTGTATGATTGTGTTGATAGTTTTTATTGTTGTTTCGACTTGTGGGTTATTTGGTGGTCTATGCAAGAATGGTCTAATGTCTGTATTTGTGTCTTTGTATTCTATATATGTTAGCTGAAATTTTTTTTCTATATCTAATATCTGTGTCACTTTGTGTGCTTGTTCTGGTGGCTGCCTTAAGATTTCGTTTTCCTATGATTGTTTAATTGGTGCGTGTTGTTCTTTGTTTGTTTGCTCTGGGATGTTTGAGTCCATTACTGTATTTTCTTCTTCTGATTGCACATTATTTTGTTCCAGTATTTGTTGTACTTGTTGTTTGATGTTTACTAATTCTGACTGTGGTATCCTGTTATTTTTTATTATTACACGGATCTGATCAGCTAGTCGTTCTGTTAAAAATTTTAATTCCTGATATCTCGTAATAAATGTTGTGTATACTTGTGATCTGTATCCAGTTGTGTTGGTTCCTAGGTTTGTTGCTTGGTAATAACAGAACATGAGGTGTCAATTAACTTCATCTGACCATCTCATCCTCTGTCTGTTTTCCTTCTAGGGTGGTTGCAGGAAGCATATCCTGCATAACACCTCTATTTGGATGTAAATCATTTTCCAGTTGGCTAGCAGTGTCGTTACCATTGTGGGCGGGCATAGGGTTCAAGCGTCGTCCCCGACCATGACGGCGCTTGTCCGAGGCTGCTTTAGTTCTGTCCTGAACCAAGTAATGACACTAAAAGGGGGGGGTTAGCCCTATTAGTGGTTTGTTCTTTTCGTCGCCTTTTACGACTGGCAGAACATACCGGAGGCCTATTCTTTTCCCGGGCCTCCATGGGGATTATTATTATTATTATTATTATTATTATTATTATTATTATTATTATTATTATTATTATTATTATTATTATTATTATTATTATTATTATTATTATTATTATTATTATTATTATTATTGACTTTTTTTTCTCAGACTTAAGTCTGGTTAAAAATGGAACGTGACGCGGACCTCGGTCAAGCGTGACTTCCTTGTAACTGTATAGTATATGTTATATTGCATTTAGGAACTTTCGGGTAATTGAACATGTATCAATAATTACAGATTTTTGTAGTTGTATATATATGTTTGGATGTAGCTGTATTGCATTGATGTACTGGTGGATATTGTGAGGTATGACTCCTGTAGTTGATAGTATAATTGGGATAATGTCGACTTTATCCTGATGCCACATGTCCTTGACTTCCTCAGCCAGTTGGATGTATTTTTCAATTTTTTCTCCTGTTTTCTTCTGTATATTTGTTGTGTTGGGTATGGATATTTCAATTAGTTGTGTTAATTTCTGCTTTTTATTGGTGAGTATGATGTCAGGCTTGTTATGTGGTGTTGTTTTATCTGTTATAAGCGTTCTGTTCCAGTACAATTTGTATTAATCATTCTCCAGTACATTTTGTGGTGTATACTTGTATGTAGGAACGTGTTGTTTTAAAAGTTTATGTTGTAAGGCAAGCTGTTGATGTATTATTTTTGCGACATTGTCATGTCTTCTGGGGTATTCTGTATTTGCTAGTATTGTACATCCGCTTGTGATGTGATCTACTGTTTCTATTTGTTGTTTGCAAAGTCTGCATTTATCTGTTGTGGTATTGGGATCTTTAATAATATGCTTGCTGTAATATCTGGTGTTTATTGTTTGATCCTGTATTGCGATCATGAATCCTTCCGTCTCACTGTATATATTGCCGTTTCTTAGCCATGTGTTGGGTGCGTCTTGATCTATGTGTGGCTGTGTTGTTAGGTGATACGGGTGCTTGCCGTGTAGTGTTTTCTTTTTCCAATTTACTTTCTTTGTATCTGTTGATGTTATGTGATCTAAAGGGTTGTAGAAGTGGTTATGAAATTGCAATGGTGTAGCTGATGTATTTATATGAGTGATTGCTTTGTGTATTTTGCTGGTTTCTGCTCGTTCTACAAAGAATTTTCTTAAATTGTCTACCTGTCCATAATGTAGGTTTTTTATATCTATAAATCCCCTTCCACCTTCCTTTCTGCTTAATGTGAATCTTTCTGTTGCTGAATGTATGTGATGTATTCTATATTTGTGGCATTGTGATCGTGTAAGTGTATTGAGTGCTTCTAGGTCTGTGTCACTCCATTTCACTACTCCAAATGAGTAGGTCAATACTGGTATAGCATAGGTATTTATAGCTTTTGTCTTGTTTCTTGCTGTCAATTCTGTTTTCAGTATTTTTGTTAGTCTTTGTCTATATTTTTCTTTTAGTTCTTTAATATTTGTATGATCTATTCCTATTTTTTGTCTGTATCCTAGGTATATATAGGCATCTGTTTTTTCCATCGCTTCTATGCCGTCACTGTGGTTATCCAATATGTAATCTTCTTGTTTAGTGTGTTTGCCCTTGACTATGCTATTTTTCTTACATTTGTCTGTTCCAAAAGCCATATTTATATCATTGCTGAATACTTCTGTTATCTTTAGTAATTGGTTGAGTTGTTGATTTGTTGCTGCCAGTAGTTTTAGATCATCCATGTATAGCAAATGTGTGATTTTGTGTGGGTATGTTCCAGTAATATTGTATCCATAATTTGTATTATTTAGCATGTTGGATAGTGGGTTCAGAGCAAGACAGAACCAGAAAGGACTTAATGAGTCTCCTTGGTATATTCCACGCTTAATCTGTATTGGCTGTGATGTGATGTTATCTGAATTTGTTTGGATATTAAGTGTGGTTTTCCAGTTTTTCATTACTGTGTTTAGAAACTGTATCAATTTAGGATCTACTTTGTATATTTCCAATATCTGTAGTAACCATGAGTGGGGTACACTATCAAAGGCTTTTTGGTAATCAATGTATGCGTAGTGTAGGGACCTTTGTTTAGTTTTAGCTTGATATGTCACCTCTGTATCAATTATCAGTTGCTCTTTACATCCTCGTGCTCCTTTGCAGCAGCCTTTTTGTTCTTCATTTATAATTTTGTTCTGTGTTGTATGTGTCATTAATTTCTGTGTGATGACTGAAGTTAATATTTTGTATATTGTTAGTAGGCATGTTATGGGGCGATATTTAGCTGGGTTTGCTGTGTCTGCTTGATCTTTAGGTTTCAGATAGGTTATTCCATGTGCAAGTGTATCAGGGAATGTGTATGGGTCTGCAATGTAACTGTTAAATAACTTAGTTAGATGTGAATGTGTTGAGGTGAACTTCTTTAGCCAGTAATTTGCTATTTTATCATTTCCAGGGGCTTTCCAATTGTGTGTAGAATTAATTGCTCGGGTGACTTCATGTTGCAAAATTATCACTTCAGGCATTTGTGGTATCATCTTGTATGTGTCTGTTTCTGCTTGTATCCACCGTGCATGCCTGTTATGTTGTACCGGGTTTGACCATATGCTGCTCCAGAAGTGTTCCATGTCTGTTATGTTTGGTGGATTGTCTATTTTAATGTGTGTGTTATCCATTGTTTGGTAAAATCTCTTTTGGTTTGTGTTGAATGTTTGGTTTTGTTTCCTTCTATTTTCACTTTTTTTGTATCTTCTAAGTCGTTTGGCCAATGCTTGCAATTTCTGCTTTTTTTCATCTAATTGCTCTATTGCTTCTTGTTGTGAGATTTTACCTAACCTTTTTCGTTTTTTGTCTGATATTTCATTTCTTATAAATTGTGTTAGCTGTCCGATGTCTTATTATTATTATTATTATTATTATGATTATTATTATTATTATTATTATTGGAAACAGTCTTTCTGGACTTCCACTGAGTCCTGACTCCTTTTCATCCTGTATGGATCCATTCAAGTTATCAGTGCATTTAATCCATGTACCACACTATACTTCAAAATTTATAATACCACATTACATAAAAAATGCAAACAACAGCCTTTTAGCTTAAAAAATATAATCATAACCTTTCCAGCAGACAATTTTTGTTTGTTGTGGCAAACGCCATAGCTGCCTATAGTAAATCAACTGTTTATCAAGTTTGTAGCGACATCGTGACGAGAAACAAGTTTCATAGACGCAGTAATCTGCTAAGTTTCATATTATTCAGTTTTTGGAACCCAGCGCGAGCTAAACTCACTAGAAACATTCTAAGGCATATGTCAGAATTCGTCCGTCATTCGAGATATCTTTATATGCCTCGTTTGACCAATTCGTACGAGATCATTGCTGACTACAGGTGGTAGGCCACTTCTGTTTCGACGAGGATTAATCCTTTTTTTGATACGCTACATCGTCACTCATCACATTCAGTTCATACACGGAAGGTATGAAATTTGTTGCCAGAAACTATTTTAGAATGGACTTCATTTGGCGGTATTTATAATTTCTAGGATTATCTGGAACAAAATACAGGAGAACAAGCAGCTATGTGAAGAATGAAATTTTCACTCTGCAGCGGAGTGTGCGCCGATATGAAACTTCCTGACTGATTAAAACTGTGTGCCGGACCGATAGTGACTCAGGAACTTTGCCTTTCGCGGGAAAGTGCTCTACCTTCTGAGGTACACAAGCACGACTCACGACCCGTCCCCACAAGATCCCGAGTTAGAGTACTGGCCAGGCACACAGTTTTAATCTGTGAGGAAGTTTAAGAAGGTATGTGACTTTCTGGCTGTCATCTCAAACAGTGCTGTGTGAGTCAGTGTAGTAAATGTAAACTGAAGGTGGAGAGGGGAAGGAAAGGGATGAAATCACTGCTGTCAGCTGCATCAGGACATTTCGCGGAATTAGCAGTGACGATTGAAAATTTATACTAGAACAAGATTCCAACGTGGGATCTCCTGCTTACTATGCAGGTGCGTTAACCACAGCTCCATCCGGGACAACACTATAGCAACTGTGTGCACCATTTCGGCACGCCTCACGGCCGATCCACACTCCCACAGAGCGCCACCTACCCGCAGCTCATGTCCATTTTTTCCATGTTCGTTCTCAAATTCTCCACAGGAGGTCGGACGTATTTGTCCATCAGCCCAGTTAGGTCAATCAAATTGTATGAAATGTCCAAAAGAACAGACACCGCACTGCAGTGCTACTTCCCATGTGACATACTGATAGCCCACTCATCACCAAGTGTTCAGTACGCCTGTGTAGTGATCCACGAGCGAGTTACGAGTGCTGCTGTCGCTGTCGACAGTACCTGAGTAGCGAGGCAGGGTGGCCGGCCAGACCAAGCGGAGTCACCGAGCGCGGCGACGTAGTGCGCCCTGCGCTCCATCTGGCGCTGGGCCTCGCGCAGCTCCACGTCCACGTGGCTCAGCGTGTCCCGGAAGCGGCTCAGCAGCGCCTCCTTGGCGTCGAGCGCGGCCGCGGGCACTACCTCCGTCTCCGGCCGGCCCCTCACCTCCAGCCAGAGGCGGTTGGCGTGGCGCAGCAGCGCGCTGCGGAAGATGCCGTGCTGGCGCTGCACCTCCTCCAGCACCTCGCGCGCCGTCGAGTACGGCGTGATCGGCCGCCGACCCACTGACGGCTGCCGGCATAAAGGAAGAAACTGTTTAGTCATTGGAATAGTCTACGTACGTGCGCTGTGCAAATCCCGTGGGCAGGCCGCACAAAGACACGACGACGTCAAATTAGGATTGCACAAAGACACGACGACGTCAAATTAGGAGTGCACAAAGACACGACGACGTCAAATTAGGAGTGCACAAAGATTTCCACTCCGTCATAAACAGTTTGTAGACGTGTTATCTGTTTAAGGGACAGTGTTAGTTTGACAGCTTTGGAACACTACTTAAGCAAGACAGAAAGATTAAGCAAAATTCCTTCACAATTAATACAGTTATTAGATGATGTGGCTACCAAACCATCGTTCTCTTCAGTGTGTAGTGTGCATCCACACATTCCTGAAGACAGCAAGTACAGGAAGATGATCAGTAGACCGTGCGTTTAAGCTATTGACCAGAATGACATACAAAAGAATGGAAGACTAAATTGATTGATTTATTAATTGAGAGGAGTTATGGGACCAAACGGAGAGCTCTTCCTTCCCGCGCTACCGAAGTTAGTCACAAAAGAAAGAGGGGAATCAAATTATAAAATAATGAAGATTAAACACACATTAAAAGGCATAGGTGAGACCAAATCTAAAAACTGGAAAAAAGGGGGGCAGTCTTTCCATGGGGTGCTAGACCGAAAAGACTGGAAAACAGGTCCCAGCCACAACCATACTGCCCCTGCGCAAATACTATACATGGAAATAAGCATTTTCACGCAGGAAACAGAACTAATTCAACCCTCCACGAACCGTCTGCTAATATTAAATTTAAGGAATCGGGGAACTGTACTTAGCACAAAGGGCCAAAAGAACTGCACAATATGTGGGATACCACCAGTCTCGCCTCGCAGCCACATTGTGGGGGGGGGGGGGGGGGGGGGAAGAGTCGTTACAGATGAACAGATGAGGAAACAATGGGCGAGCCTGGTATGGCCAATGCATAGACGGCATGAAACAGTGGACTCCTTCCTAGAGGAGCGGAAGAAAGAGCGCCAAACTGCAGTAGACTCTTTCGTTGAGCGGAGTTTATTACTATGAACAGCAGCATACCAGATGTCATTCCATTTTTGGGGAAAGAGAGATCTGACGTAGATTCGCGTATCCACAGCTGGATTCATGGAAGAAAATTGGGGTAAGTATTTGCTTCTCTAGCCAAACGGTCTGCCAGTTCATTCCCTGGGATGCCCACATGACTTACGACGTAGAGAAAGGCCGCATAACAGGAAGCACAGCCAGGGCCAGAAATAGTAGAGACCAAAGGGTGACGCGAAGAGCATGGGTCGATAGCCTGCAGGCTGCTCATGGAGTCTGAACAACTTTAAACATGCTGTAGGGAAGCCCGAGAAATAAAAACGAGGGCTGTGAATGGCTAGAGGCTCTGCTGTCAACACACTACATGATCCCAGTAATGAATGATGTTTGAAGCCGGTAGGAGACATGAAAGGGTATCCCACCTTATCGACTGTCTTAGAACCATCAATGTAAAAAGATGGTAGCATACTGGAACTCTGCAAGGATGGCACATACACCAGAAAACCCATAGGGGTGACAGATCTTAGGACCCTGGAATAGATAGGTCCTAATCCGTGGTCTTGGGTGCAAGGGGGTATGGGAGGAAAGACACAGGCTGCAAGCCAGTGAATGGAGAGATCACAATAGAGGGAGTGGACATGCCAACCGGCAATCCCACCATGGGTAGGTGTCAGGAGGGAGACATCCCTCGCTGGCAGAGCGCACAGGGTTCACCGGATGCTCAGGGAATTGACAAATAGCGATTGTGTAGGAAACCAGGAGTTTGCTTCGTCCTGCACCCCCAAGATGATTGGGCCAGTAGGTGGAGAGCATTAAGCTTCCACATCCATGTAGTCTTTAGGTGGCGAATATGGGGCAGCCATGACAGCTTGTTATCAAAATAAAGGCTCAAGAAACGGAACTGTGCTACAACATCGAGGAACTGGTCGCCTAAATAAAGTTCTGGATCGGAGTGTACTGTGGGTCGACGACAAAAATTCGTAACTCGCGTTTTGGAGGGAGAAATCTAAGCCCTCTGAGGTGGCCCACGCAGAGGCCTATCAGATGGCGCCTTGGAGTGGTCCTGGACAACGACTGCAACATCCTTGGTCCACCATGATACTGGTCAACGACAGGGGGGGATGGGGGCGACATGTGGATAGGGGGGACAGCAGTGCGAGCAGGATGAAGAATAGTGGCTGGGACGCCTTTCCCGACTGCATCAATGGAATACGAAAGGGAGATGTGCACAGCAGACTTATAGAAGGCTAATTGGCCCTGCAGAATGCCCAACGCAGGGGACTGTCTGCCTGGCAGCAACAGGGGAATGAAATAATCACCAAAAGTGGTCACTGGCACGAAGTTCATCATGCGCTGATAAATGTAGGGAACCCACGAGAGCAGAGTAGGAGATCGTGAGATCGGCAGCAGTAAAGATGCCGTAAGTGGCACTGAGGTGGAAAGGGGAGCCATCATTGAGGAGACACTGAGGTCTATAATAAGTTGGTGAATTCCCTACCAGTTGAAGTGCCACTCCCTCACAGTGGGTGGTGGGGATTGAAGCCCCCAAGGGGGAGAAACGGCAGTTGCTGGATTAAGGTGCACAGTGCAAAATAATTAAGTCACCGACCTGGAGGGAGGTAGACATTGCAAATGGTGATTGTCAGACTCATTTGCACAATAACCACTATTGCTTCCAGGTTGGTACATAGGGGAATCCAGTCACTAGTAACGTCAGAGTAAATCAAAGTGCAGTCCCCACCAGATGATACCTTCGGGCCGGCACAGTTCCGACAAAATGCCAGATAACCACAAAATGTTGGAGAGTAGACACCACTGAAATGTGTGTTTGAAGAACAAGACGACGCGGAAGAGGTGGAGACAAGTTGCCTTTCCTGTAGGTGACGACAGTATCTGTTGCAATTCCACTCGATCGTGTGGTGAGAGTCCAAGTTAGACATAAAGAAGCCAAGAGGGATAATGTCGCTGTCAGTAACTATCACCAACGAGGATGGGGTGACATCCATAAATACGATGTCAGACGCAGGTTGCAAGGGGGGGGGGGGGGAGATAGCACCTCTGGTGATCTTTTCCTGGCACTACTACTACTGTGGTGGAGGAGGGCAGGACTGCGTACAGGCGTCTTCAATATCTGGAACTGAAAGAGTGGTGACTTTGGGGCGCACAGATGGTGTGTCTCGTGGCTGAGTGGTGGTAGGGGTCATCTGGCATGGGAGATGTCAGGGAGAGGTGTCCTGGGAGGGAGTCTGATCACCAGCATGTGCCGAAGAAGGGGGGCGCTTCTTTGACTGGGGAGGGCGAGCGACTCCAGGATGAGAGGTGGTGGGAAAAGCTGGGGAGGGGGAGGGGAGAGGGGGATGGGGTAAGGCAGAGGTAGGAGGAAACGAAGTAACAGAGGCAAAAGCTGAAGATAGCGACACTGGATGGAGTGTCTTACTTTTGGCGAGCATCAGCATAAGACAGGCAATCCAGGTACTTTCAGTCTTTGATCATCTACCTTTTCTAGGCCAGGCAATCTGGTGAGCGAGGGGATGGGCTGTCAGCACATCAGCACAGGTGACACACACACAATACACACACACACACACAATACGCACACACGCACACACACACACACACAATACGCACACACGCACACACACACACACAATACGCACACACACACAATACACACACACACACAATACGCACACACGCACACACACAATACGCACACACGCACACACACACACACACGCACACACACAATACGCACACACGCACACACACACACACACGCACACACACACACACACGCACACACACACACACACGCACACACACACACACACGCACACACACACACACACGCACACACACACACACACGCACACACACACACACACGCACACACACACACACACACACACACAATACGCACACACACACACACACACACACACACACACACAATACGCACACACACACACAATACGCACACACACACACAATACGCACACACACACACAATACGCACACACACACACAATACGCACACACACACACAATACGCACACACACACACAATACGCACACACACACACAATACGCACACACACACACACACAATACGCACACACACACACACACAATACGCACACACACACACAATACGCACACACACACACAATACGCACACACACACACAATACGCACACACACACACAATACGCACACACACACACAATACGCACACACACACACAATACGCACACACACACACACAATACGCACACACACACACACAATACGCACACACACACACACAATACGCACACACACACACAATACGCAACACACACACACAATACGCAACACACACACACAATACGCAACACACACACACAATACGCAACACACACACAACAAACACACACAACAAACACACACAACACACACACACACACAACACACACACACACACAACACACACACACACACAACACACACACACACACAACACACACACACACACAACACACACACACACACAACACACACACACACACAACACACACACACACACAACACACACACACACACAACACACACACACACACAACACACACACACACACAACACACACACACACACAACACACACACACACACAACACACACACACACACAACACACACACACACACAACACACACACACACACAACACACACACACACACAACACACACACACACACAACACACACACACACACACACACACACACACACAACACACACACACACAACAACACACACACACACACACACACACACACAACACACACACACACACACACACACACACACACACACACACACACACACACACACACACACACACACACACACACACACACACACACACACACACACAATGCCCAAAACGCAATCACGTAAAGCACGACGGCTTCATGTCACATCTGTAGCACATAACCTTTACTTTCTCTGTGTGGGTACCCCTTGGAAGCCAGAATGAAGGCCCCAGTATCTGTGTGGTTGTCTTTGTGACACTTCTGCACATGTCGGACAAAACGAACACTCCCTGAACCATATTCAGAGATCTATGAGGAGTAATAGACACTGGGACATTGCCAAGACGATCGTAGGTATGAAGTGCTGCGGATTGGGTGACAGAAGAAGCTTTGATGAACAGGGAGTCCGACCGCATCTTACTAAGATCCTGCTTCACCAAACTTGTCCTCTATATTTTCCACAGAAAAATTGCTTTCTGGTTATGAATATGTTCCCAACTGTCAAGGTACAGTCGAGGCAGCAGAGAAAGTATTTCATCCAAAGACGAAAGATGAAAGATGGTGTAGGCAAGGGAGAGAAGATTGCCAAGTCATATGAAGCAGCATTCAATGAACCTTCATTCGAAGACAGCTGTTTGAGAATGTCAAGATTTTTGCAGCTTAATACGCTTCATGCGCCAAGCACCCTTCCTGATGGCACCCACTCCGACCAGGAGCACATGACACCCAGCCACACACAGCAAGGGCCATCTGGCAAGAGTTCCGACGCTCCAAGGAGACAAGCAGCCACTCCTTGGCGTAAATGCGGAGGGAGCAGCTCAGTTATCAGTAGTGTGATCCCTGTGGTGTCAGGGGGCTCGATCATATGGGCACGTAACAGCCCCACCAAATGGACTGGCTACATGTGCTGGTGACCTAGCAGGGTGGATGGAGGGCTACAACAGGGAAGGGAGAGGGGAAGGAAGGGGGGGGGGGGCGAGGAATCGACACCATAGATGCTAGGGAGGGAGGGAGGGAGGGAGGGAGTTCTTCCCCACATGGCTCACACTAAGAACAGAAAATTCCGAAGGGGAGGTCAAACCTCAAGCGGGGATCTAAACGCCAAAAAGGATGAAAGAGTAGGCAGAAGGAACAAATTTGCAAACAATACAGGAAACCAGGTGGATAGGCAGGTCGACATAAATCAGGACACCGAGAGAGGTGAAGGAGAGGCCAACGGGAAAGGAGCGAAGACAGGGAGGGAGGACAGGATGAAGGAAATGCAGCCAGGGAAGGAAGAATTGGCCGCAATAACGCGGGGTCCCGTGTGCGCTACGCACCAACTCACGAAAGAACCATGAGCCACCTGGGGGAAACAACTTTAATTGGATGACGATTCATTTGGTTTTAGGGAAGGTACGGGAGCTCTGACGTTGCACTTTGTAAAGAAAGAAAGGTTTAAGAACAATCTAAACACCTTCACACAATTTATCGACGTAGAAAAGGCGTTCCGCAACGAAAAATGGTGAACTATTTGAAACTTCCGTAAGAAATATGTATGAATTACAGAGAGGGGCAAGTAACACACAGTAAGTTTGCGACCAGTAACAATGAGAATGAAAGCGCAAGACAGAAGCTCCAACTTTAAATGGTTTAGTGCAATGATAACGATTCTCCTATATCCTGTTTTCAGTCTAAGTAGTAATGAATCAAATAGAGATCTGATTTATTGTCAAAGGTTATCATTGATAACATTTGCTAATGATATTACTACATTCTATCACAGTGAGGGAGAATTGCAAGATCTGTTTAATGGATTTATTCTATTCAGCACGGAGTATGGGATTCACAGTGAACTAAAAAGAAGTAATGAGAATCTACTGAAATGAGGTTGATGGCAAACCTATCAAATATTAAACGATATAGCAGACTAAGGGAGAAATTCTGTCACCTTTGAACGAAATCAGCACTTTACGGACGATAAAAGGCTGATGTGGCAAGCAGCCTCGCACAGAACGAGTATTCCTCGCAAAGAAACGTCTACTCGTATCAAACATAGCCCTTACTATGTTCAGTTAGTTTTGGGGTTTGATGGGGGCTAAACATCGAGGTTATCAGTCTCCAGTTCCAGACAGACATACTTGTAAAAGACCCATACAGTAAAAGCGTAACCTCTGCACCCAGAGGGAGGGAACATCAAGGGGTACAGGAACCGCAGGAACACAAAATAGAGGACACTTAAAAGGAGCAGAGCAAATAGGTGACTAGAGTAAAACAGACTACAGTGGTTGATGGATCAGGTAGGTCAAGGACTCAACTACAAACGAAGAACCTCCAGCTGAAAAGCGTTGATAGAGGTACCAACAAAACTTGTTACCATAAAAGGCACTATTTTGGTATCCACGTCGCAATTAAAAGTCGCTGGAGTGGGTGTAGCCTGAGAAACCATGCGAGAGCGCCCACACTAGAGAATGATAAAACCCAGCCGCACGGATAAAACGTAAAACTGAGTGAGCTATAGAGGCATCGTCACCGAGAATTAAAGGAAGTGCAGCTGGTAAATTAAAGGACTGCCGCAAGCGGGCAGTCCATCAGAAGATGGACCACTGTCAGCCTTGCATCACAGCGACACTTGGGCGGGTTCTCACGGCGAAGGAGATAGCTGTGGGCCAACCGCGTATGTCCAATTCGGAGACGGCAGAGAACAACTGAGTCCCTACACGTGCCCCTCAAGGATGAGTTCCATACGGCCGTGGACGACTTGACCATGCGCAGCTTATTTGACATGTTCAAGACAGACCATTCAGAGCTCCAGACATCGCGGACCTTGCGAAGTAGGGCTCACCGGAGGTCTCTTTCCACGAGACCAAGCTCCAGGGGTGGCGAAGAGGTGGCCTGCTTGGCCAACCGCTCGAAACGTTCGTTTCCTGGAATGCCGATGTGCCCCAGGGTCCACACAAACTTCGCTGAACGACCACACTCTGAGGACAAAAACAGCGCCTTACTCTGAAAGAAATTTGAGAATGTGTACTCAATCTGTAGAAGAACTGGAAAATAGATTCATGCCATTTGAACAAATGTCCCTGTCGCTACTAATCATCTCTGCTGTTGAGATACGTTCCCACAAAATGCTGGAAAGAATTGTTTGTTATAAATGCTTCACCAAATCTTCCGTTATTGATAAAGGAGTGGCTGCAAGTGAATTACTTTGGGAAGATGAGTGTGCTCACTTTCTCCCTTAGGATTTCCTACTAGTGTATCCTTTCAGACCATTTTCTATGTTGGAAATAATAGTAATGAAATGTCTTTTCAAGAGACACCACTTACCACCTTAAAGATTTGAAGAGCCATAAATGTTCATTGAGACAAATCTTTAAACCTCAGTGTTCATTTGTCGAAACTCATTTACCGAAGAAACTATTTCAGATGTGTTACATGTTAGTGTAGACACAACCGGCCAAGAACATGTGGGAGCCGCTAGTCTAAACTGCGGCAGTTGGCGCACTTACCGGTTTTATAGCAGAAACGGCAGAACTTTCAGTTCCGTCGCCATCTCCACTGCCATTGCGATTGCCGTTGCCGCTGCCGTTGCCCTGTCCACTGTGCGTGCCCTCTGTGACGTTACCCACAGCAGGTGCCTCCGCCACGGCTGCTGCTACTCTGAGCATCACTCCAGCCGCTACGCTGTCTGCAGGGCTGTCAGGGGCAGAGGCCGGCACGGACGGGCGCGCAGCCCGCACCACTTGCAGCAGGGTCGACATCACGCCACGGACTGAAACACAAATGAGAACTTACTAAACCAAGCTGTATCCAGAGGACCTTCTTGACAGGCCGCAGTTTGACTAACCACAGTGCATGGACATCAGTTTCCCGTCTTAATGAAAAGCAGTTCTGTAAACGGTAAAATAAAGTCTGAAGATTGTAAGCACTATTACATGCAGAACAGTTCCACTTAACGTTGTCACTCTTAAGTGAGGACGTCGCATGTCAATCTTACATCATGCGATCGCTGCTTTGATTCTCATTAGAGGCAATTTAACATTTATTTGAATTCAATATATCTTTCCTAATTGGAATGGTAATAATGTGATTCCTAATTCTCTAATCAAAATATCATCCTCTGTTTTAATTGCTAATTGCATGGGACAGCGAATGTTAATAATAAATAATTTCAGTAATGTATGCTGTAAGCAAGGAAAAGGTTTGAGAAACACTGAAAACGAATACAAAATGACATGGTACACATGATATAGAATCTGTACGAAGATTCATTACAATTAAAACCCCGCAAGAACGGTAAGCTTTGGCATGAAATGTGGGTTAATGCAAGGTAGCGTTCTGTCTTCTCTTTTCATTACTGTAACGAATGACACAGAGGAAAGTACACCAAACTATTAAGGGTGAAAAAAAGAAATCCATGTTTGCATATGACAAACGTCTGGAGAGACCAAAGAAGACCAAGATCTCTTAAACGTGTGGGCTAACGGTGCTGAAGTATTTGGTCTTTACCAAGGAGAAAAGTGAAGTGTTAGTCAAGAAAAGCTGTTGGAAATCGGTGGCTCATGTCGAAATTGGCAGGGGCTGGACGGGCAGCTTCAGGTGACTCATTTCAGATATCTTGGCAGTGTTCTCCGATACTGGCACTATAGACATGGTTCAAGCAACTATTGACTTCTATCGGATAGTTGAAGACAATGTTGAATAAGGAAATATCAAAGAAATGTGTCATCTATGAAACTTATTAGATGTCCATTTTCACTTGTTTGTGAAACATGGACCATGAGAAGTGAAAGACATCAGCAGAATTCAGCCAGCTGCCTCGAGTTTTGTTCATAGTACGGTCGGAAACACGTGAAGGCATACAATACGGATTGAGAAAATCCGAAAACAGGCTCAAGTTTTAGGACTACAATGCAAAATAACCTCGCAGCGGCTGAAGTGGTACAGACACGTGGACGCTAACAGGCTATCAAGACTATTTTAGGATTTGAAACTCATACAAAAGCCTTTCACGAGGATATGGTATAATCTGACATCGAGCAGACAGGAAATATCTGGGAGAGCATTTGTGAAGGAGTGACGTTTAAGGACCTAACACGTGAAGAAGCTTCGTATAAGATGGAACGACATGGGCTTGATGATGAGTAATTGATCTGTTTTTAATACGTCTGTAGTGTAGTAAATTCAAGGAACCAAAAAAAGGTTTCATTTTCTATTTTACGTTTCCCACTTTTAAACCAAATTTTATTTCATTATAAGTACTCGTCTCGTCATGCAATTAGTTATTAAAAATGAAAATGGCATTGATTACAAAGGTATGGCGCATGTCAATGTTTGGTACATTTGAATATAATAACTACTGAATTACAAGGAAAATTGATTCTTGATAGAGGAAGATTTTTTCAGCGATTTCGTGATTAGGAGGTTACATCGCTTCACAATCAGCAGGTCATCTAACTGCTGAAATGTTTTGCACGTAACAGCATTCGGAAAACTTCAGTGTCCATTTTTCCGTGTGTTTTTGACAACTGTGTCTTCCTGATTTAGGAAACTGATGCCCGCGCACTAACCAAGCCTTGTGTACGAAGAAAATACGAGCGGGTCTAATCTGCCGTTGAGAGTCACATTCTAACCACACTCCCTCTACATCCACAAGCTGTTATCCCACAAAAATTGGCTTGTTTCGGTTAAAACTTCCGGATCGTGGTCCATACACGGATCTTTTGTAGCTTCTCGTACCCAACTGTGTATCACATTTAGAGACAGAACTGACGAATGCAAGGAAAGGTTGAGGGCTCTGAACTTCTAGAGAACACCATTCGTCACCTCATATCGAATGTACGGTTATTTCTTACAAGTGATTTTTTTCGATTAATAGTACCCCATTGTTACCTTTTTCGTACAAAATAGCCATTCGTATTGCATTCAACACTTTCTTCCTGCTAAAATTATCACCGTGTTTATTGTCTTTGTACAAGCGCTGTCTTAGCGAGTACTCTAGTCCCATGAACTTTTATTTCATGTTCTCTACACGGGCACGCATGCCCCGCTACAACCAACTTTCAAGTTTCCATAATGAAACAGTTACTCATGTCCGGCTAAGATGAGGTTAACACTAGTTTATGCTGTTCTCATACCCGTTTTCCTATACCCGCAAAGCCCTCCTTCCTGTTAATGTTGGGCGACTACTTTTATTTCTTGAAAGCCTCTTCAAGTTCTTGAATTTGTTTAAAAATTCGTTGGTTACATTGTAGAACATCCGTAAACTATTTTGGATAAAGCTCCACATCATCCAGTTACGAAGGGTAAGCTTCCATCTCGTGCAAGTGATACTTCAGAACTAAGTAACCTTTGGCGACAAACTGAAAAAGAATATCCACTAGAATGTGTGTCTCCCCACAAGCCACAGCTCCGATCTTCCGTCACCGAAGAGCCTACGTAAGTGCACGTCGTTTATTCAGATCACCAAAAGTGTTGCCAACATTGCTCTGAGGCAACACTTAAATACAGAAGTGTAAGGGCACAATTTATATAGAACTAAAATCGGGTCTAATCCCACAACTTAGAGATGCGATGCGTTCTGTACCCTCATCGTCATGCACTGACGAGCAAGTGTATTATGTTAAAATCTTTATAAAATCTGAGAGATTTCTGTCCTGAGAGAACAATCCCAAACTAAGCGTCTGATTAAAAAACGGGAACTTCACTCACTCATTGCGTGCACCTCGTCCCTCATTTCTTGAATACTTTCCTTCGTAACTGCACTGCGCTATTTATTACAATGCAGCCTATATGATAGAAAACTGAAGTGGCTTACATTTAGGAAGAAAGTGGTAGGAATGTCTTATGCTGTAGCCCTTTATGCTCAACGTTTTCTAAATGGGGTACAATCCCATGCTTCTTTTTGTCTGGTTAATGAACAGTTCTCCACCGAGAAAAGTTTACAACCACAAAAAGGGAACCACTTATGGACAGAATAAACAGCATTTAATCGTAATCCCCACACCAGCATTCCTCAAGACGTGAATCGGTAATTAGACTACCGATTGCCGAATTTGAAATTTAGAAAATAATATCCGTTTCATATTGCCTGTCTTGGAAGTGATTTCTAGAAGCGAGTAACATTTTGCTAGGGGTCGCAAATCAAAATGCAATTCAGCAGATACAGATACCCCAGTTTCTTTGCTCGTGTATTTTCTGACTAGTCGACTTTCACGAATCAAGTAATCGACATAACAGCCTAGCAAAGTGGCACAGTAGTTAGCCCCTCTCATTTGGTAGGACGATGGTTCAAACCTGGTTCTGGCCATACGGATTTAGGTTTTCTCTGATTTCCCTACATTGCTCAAGGAAAATGCCAAAACTGTTCCTTTGGAATGGCACAGCCAATTTTCTCCCCTGACACCATCTGAGGTAGTGCTCCATCGCCCACACCAGTCCTTATTCCACACAACATGCGGTGTTGGACTGGTTACGTGAAGTTGAAAAATTAGTGTTCAAGGTGTGGAATAATTGGTGACAAACTCGCTGTCCATTCTTTATCGATGGCATCTTAAATGGTAATATCTAACATTCTTTGAGGGCGATATTCCAGTACTGCAGGCATACCTTCACTTGGACTCACGACAGGCAGTGTCGTTCCAACATGGTTGTCCAGCACATTCTGTAGCAGTGTGGGAAGCAGAATACACGTACAGTTGTGAGTGGATCCAATGAGGTGATCCAGTGTCTTAGCCTGGAAGATTGCTGGTTATTTCTTTGCCTTGCTTTTGATAATGGAATTACTTTCAGAGTGAAGTTTGTATTGAAGTGGCAACACTGCACGATTACATGATTCAATGTAACACCAACTCGTGTCAGCAGACTGCACTGGAAACTTCTCAGATGTGTAGAATTGTGTCAGTGCGGAGATGAGTGCATGGAAGTAAACGTCAACTTTTTTACTCTCAATTCTCACGAAGAAACACTCCACAGGTCAGAGGTGAGGACACCTCAAGCTTTCTCACAATTACTGAACACTTGTATTCTCTTTATTCTCCAGTCCGTTTTTCTCGAGATAATGTATTTTGGAACTCAGTTGTGTTATTTGTCTATTGCAGCTCCATCTATTGTGTAATGGCAGTAGTACTACATTCAAAACTAACTTAGTTTGTCCCCACAAAATCCAAATCTCCAATGACAATAGGATATTCCATTTAAGATTTCAATTTTGCTCCCCACTCCACCTCAGGGGTGAGGCACAGGTGTCAATAGTATCAGAGTCCAGCACTTTTCAATATATTGAACCCGTTTTTTCTTATTAATCCGATGCGTGGTTTGTGATATTTCGTCTCCAATATATAAAAACACATTGTATGGTATACCCTCTATCAGTTGGTTTAAATTTCCACTCAAAATGTTCGTAGTTTTGTAATAGATGTTCATGGTTCCATTAATTACGGTAGTTTAAACGCATTTCAAGACATGTTGGAGATTGATTAATAAATATTTTATCAAATTAAACCTATATAAAGACACTTGCGATTTTGCCTCCCAGAACCTAGCACCTAGCCTCCAATAGTGCCAAGGAGCGTAGATGCGGTAACTCTAGCGCCACATCACAAGTCAAGAAAGCGGTTTCTATCACAGTAAGCTACTCGGCACAATACAAGAATGAGGACTAAGAAAGCAATTAGTTATGAGGTTCAGACAACATATGCTAGAACACTAGCTCTGGAAATGTTAATGACCTACCAGAAACTCACTGTCGTTTGACCTCCTTGCACACTGGCTCTTGTGTAAGTGATCTGTCTTCTGCCATTATGGCAGATGGAGGCTTTCGTCGAAGACAAACTTTCGCTCCACACTTCTTGGCTACGTCTGTGATAAGGGTCATAAGTCTAAGGCTAGTGCCGATAGATTCTGCCATCATGCAGATCCTTGGGTAAACTTTGTCAATAATGGAAGATAAACATATAAAGCAGAAAACTACAAAGGATTTTTACATCTAATAAGACCACTTTGAAATACGTGTCTGCTAAGCATTACATCCGTATAACATCTGTTGCAAGAGGAATGAAAAAATAGAGGTTCTCAAACGACGTCTACGATTGGTTAATACAAAAAAATCAGGACACGTTCATGTAATGCGAAAACAGTAGATAGCAATCTAGACTTGTCTCAGTCGGCAATTATTTTTAGTTTGTAGAGCTACCACATAAAAATTTAAGACATTTAGGTCTTACAAAAATCCTTTATAGAGCCATGTTCATTTAATTGTCTGTGGACTGCACTGTAAAAGCAGCTAAAGTATAGCTATTATCCAAATTGTAGTTTCTCTCAAACGCTGTATAAAATCTAAATTTATAGCTTCTGAACACGTACGTAGCTGTACTCAGTATGTATTTGAAATTTTGACAAAGTCTCTGAATACCAAACGAGACGAAATATTCAAACCTTTCATTTCGCCGAAAACTCACTAACGGTAGCCTGCGAATGTCAACAAGAATTACTCGTCAAACACACTTACTGCATCCACCAACCATTTCGTCAGTCACTGCTTTAACGACTGGATTAAATTTCCAATTTTATCAATGGAATGCACTTGTGACGTTCCTACAGAGGAGGCGATACCATACGTCGTGCGCAGGTGATGAATTAACACTGCAGCACAGACGAAATTTAAAAATTGGGAAAGTGATACAAGATGTTTCAACTTCCATACGTCGCCACCTGGATATCTGCAATGAAGGTTATCCACCTAACGTCCTTGCCACCTAAACAAGTAGTACTATTGTATAGTACACAGAGTATTGCGTGATGCGTTTTAAAGATGGGTAGCAAGCTTGTGAGCGATGGTTAAGACCCGTCGTCATTTAGTAACCATGTTTATTATGAAATCTCTAATTTCGGAGCCTCCAATATTGGAGTGAGATTTGAAGTTATATGATGCACTTGTGTACGACACCTCACCTCATTGTTTGGAAGTCGACATGCAAAAATTCTCTATCATGTGACCTTCGGGTCTTAGCATGCAGAAGATATATGCCACGACCAATTAATAATAATAAAGGGTCAACTAAAATTACAGTTCGAGTAACGTTCTAATTAAATCGTCTACCTGACTACACACAGTGTGCAGCAGTTTGCTAGAAATAATTGTACAGTAGGTATAAACAGCAGCCTTCAAAGTGGAAAGTAGCTTCAGAGCCACCCATTAACAGTTACTGTTCACTGCCATCACTTTATTGGACTCTTCGCCAAAAAAGAAGCTACAAGTCGCGTCATCTTCTGATGACGCTCAGTTGCTTGCCCAATAAAACAGATGCCCTGTAATGCAGTGTACTGCTTGTTTGCAAGTAAACATTAAGAACCAACTCTTGCACTCTATACCTGTTCTCGTCCTCCATGTCAAACTTCTGGGTATATCTAGTGTACGTCCCTCAGCATTGCATGCAACATCATTACTGGAATAAATTTGTTCCCCAAACGAGCCCGAAACTAATAAAAATAATCGCTTTCCTCACATCTGCCAAGGAATCAATTTTTTATGTTAGAAAGCTCTCACTGATAAACATACAAATATGATTTTTCCAGCTTCAAGCTGCTTCTGATTTTAATATTTTCAACAACAAATATTTATCCAATTTTTATAAGATACTATTCAGTTTTAACACAGCCCATTACTTTGAGAAGGAAAGTGTGAAGGTTTGCATTATATCCGCCACCAGTTTACATTCTGCATGGAGAGCTGTGGATTACAAACGTATTACATGTGGCACTTCAGCATATTTCACAATATGATAAAGTGCCACATGTAATCTTTTACAATGTCATCTGAAATGGGTTGGCTCGATTTCAATGGAGTTATAAATACGTTTTTCCAGTGTAAGCCATAACCATACGACAACCTAATAATAAAGTAAATTAACCTCTTACGTATGAGAAATTTACAGGGCCTGACAACAAAATAAATCTCTAGTATTATTTTGACGATAAATCTGACGAGTATTCGTTGGTACTGGAGTAACTCCAACTTCAGAAAAAGTAAGTCATCGAGTCTTTCCAACACAATCTTAATTCAGCAGAGAACCAACGTAAGTATAGATGCTAACATTCTACACAATGGTAATTTGAAAACTTACCCCAAGTACGCCCAGCTTCATGAGGAATGAGCATTGGCTCCACTCCTCCTGCACTGGCTCTGATGGGAATGGGTGCTGTTACTGGCTCGGCTCCTTCCCCTATGGCCCCGACAGACATGGGCAGTGACACTGGCTCTGCTCCTTCCCCAATGGCACCAACAGACATGGGCAGTGGCACTCGTTCAGCTCCTTCACCAACAGCCTCAAAGGTTATGGGAAGTGGCACTGATTTTGCTCCTTCCTCTCTGACCCTAACGTGCATGGATACGGGCACTGACTCTTTCTCTTGCCCAATGGCCCCAATGCACACAGGTGCTGGCGCTGGCTTGGCTTCACCCTCAATGGCACCACTGGGTGCTGGTGCTGACACTACCTCAGCTCTTTCCCCACTGGCACCAATGTGCACTGTCACTGGCTTGGTACCTTCCCCACTGGTCCCAATGGGCTTAGGTGCTGGCACTGCTTCTGCTCCTTCCCCACTTGCACCAATGGGCATGGGCCCTAGCTCAGTTCCTTCCCCATTGGTCCCAACATGTACAGATGTTTCTTTAGTAATAGGTTGACTGACAGTGGCTGAAACTAATTGGACTCCAATGGCCAAAGCTGGGGTGTGGTGTTTTGTGGTTCTAGGTGGATCACTGCCTTTTGACTCGACTGGTGACTGCTCGTCTTGACTTATGCCTTTAGTTTCATACCATGCTTGTGCTCCTTCACCTTTGCTGTTATCAGCACTGGCTGGTGTATTTCCAGAAGCATCAACAAATGCAGTCTCATATGACAGTTGACTTGATTCACTACCAGAGTCAGTGATTGGTGATGGTGGTGGTGGTTGGGTTACTGTGCTACTTGAGCCTTTACCATTTGTGGGTGCTGCTGGTGGCTGTGCTTCAACACCAGTAGCCTGTTCTGTCGATTCTATATCCTCCTCCAACTTTTTATAAGATTTCCACTGTGGAGGTTTCCTCAGTTTAACAATTTTTTTGGTTTTCTTTTCTTCTCCTCTTCGCTCATTGTCCCTGTAAACAAAATGATCTATGGACTAACAACTCAGTTTTATATTTGACGATATTTCGTAAAATGTGGAGCTATAATATGGTTGAATAAAACTGCTTATAAAGAAACTGCTTTAAAGGTGACTACTTTCGGTAGGATGTACAAAGTTGTAAAAATAAAAACGTCTTGGATAGATGAACACTTAAAATATCAAATTAAGTTATCAGTTTATTGGTGAAGAAAGTTTACACCAAAACCTACTCTGTCATGTGGCCTCCACTTCCAATAAGATCTCTCTACCTCAATAGGTCTAATATTTTCATTGGAGCTTCAGTTATTTTGGGGAAACTCAGAGGTCTTAACCACATCTCATACCTGGTTTACAATCCTCTGACTACAGACCTAAGCAAAGCAAAGTTGACCTCAGCTCCAATCCTAAGATTGGTTCATACACTTGTGTGCTTTTACTGGCAAAGTCTTGCTCATGGTAATGTGCTGTTGCCTTCCTCTGCTCTTCGAACTGACTTACCCAGCCAGTTACAAGCGTACCTACTGTCTAACATGGACTGCAAATATCATCACACAAGGCTTTTCAAATTAAATCGTTTTCAGAGGTGAAAGAGCTAAATAGAAGGAAATGTAAACAACTCAGGTTGCCATTAAAATTTCAACACTGGGAAAAAAATCAGGTAACGAACTTTCACTTCACATGCCAATCACTGTAGTAAGAAGAAAAAGGATTAAGCATACGTGATTTGGTACATACAAAATACAAAATTCAATACAAAACCTGCCGCCTATAGCAGCAAAAATGGCGCTGACGTAACTGGGCATTAACTATAACTGAACTTGGAAGGCATTGTGATGTGTCAGTTGAGCATTTGGCATACCCCCAAGATGCTAGAAGATTGGAACACTATGATCTTTACCATGAACCGAGTGCCCCCATGAGAATGAGGAATGTAAAAGCAATGTGACGCAAGTGATAACAGAATATATGAATTGAACAAGGATGCCCAACTTAAGACAGGTACCATAAATCAGAAATATTGATAAGTGTTTCCATAAAGTTACTAAATGCAACTGAAGGTCATTACAACAATGATTAATTGCTAGATGCATTAACGTGTTTCTAGTTATTGAACAGACGATATAATTACAAAAGGCGAAAAGCATGCAGAAACATACGAAAAACATTGGTACAGATCGGTTGCTTTCAGATAGAATGATACGAAAATTGTGTTCACGGAAATGTGTTTAGCAGTGATTGCTAAATAAGTAAGTTTATAGCCTAAGGGAAAGACTCAAAAGTACCAACAAGCACCAGTTCTCTCATCTAAGCGCATATGGAGTGCAGATAGCAGGCTGCAAGAATTCAGGAGAACGAAACTGACTTTAAAGAAAAATTCTCTGTCCTCATAATGGTGATGTATATGTGGCTCAATGTAAACACTCGTCTGATACTCAGGGGCAGCGGACAGTTGCAATAGTAACCAAGAATTCAGTCCTGGTACCCGATCTGTTCTCAAGCGAAGCCATCTTCCTCTGCGCTACTTACTATAACGCCCCAATGTAGTATATCTAGCAGGCACTAAAAATTCGTCAATTCTACCCGGCAGCTCCCAGAAGCCGAACCTCCTATGTCAATGACTAGTAGAATGCCAGGTAGGGACGAATGCTGAGCAAGTTGCGACAAACATGGAAGCCACCGCAGCACAGGTTACAACAGAGTGCACAGTTGTAAAAGTGAAGCATAATGACATCATGGAAGCCGAGAGAACGTCGTACTTGTGAAAGCAGAATGTCAGAAGAAAGACTAACCATAACACAACAATAAGTAAGTGTTGAACCAGTGGGAAAGATCCTCTGAAAAAGTTTTCCGATGTCACTAGGAGATCTGACACCGAGGAAAAAACTGGACACATGAGATTTTCACTCTGCAGCGGAGTGTGCGCTGATATGAAACTTCCTGGCAGATTAAAACTGTGTGCCGGACCGAGACTCTAAATCGGTACCTTTGCCTTTCGCAGGTAAGTGCTCTACCAACTGAGCTACCCAAGCACGACTCACGCCCCGTCCTCACAGCTTTACTTCTGCCAGTACCTCGTCGAGTCTCGGTCCGGCACACAGTTTTAATCTGCCAGGAATTTTCATATCAGCGCACACACTGCTGCAGAGTGAAAATCTCATTCTGGAAACATCCCCAGGCTGTGGCTAAGCCATGTCTCCGCAATATCCTTTCTTTCAGGAGTGCTAGTTCTGAAAGGTTCGCAGGAGAGCTTCTGTAAAGTTTGGAAGTAGGAGACGGGTAGCACTGGTCGATAGCTTGTAAGCTGCTCAGGTAGTCAGAACAGAAAAGAAACGACTCACAAGAACGAACGGATGTACTGAAGTGCACAAGGTGTGGCCACAAGCTCTACGGAGAATGTACTGCAGCCAGCTGGCAAGGACTGGTGTTCAATATGGCCTCTGTGGACAGAGGAAGAAAACATTACCATCATCCATAGAGACGTCGGTGTAAACAACTTCAGAGCCCCAGAACACGTCAAGAATAGAGAGGAAGTGACAGTGGAGAGCGGCGTGGTTAACAGAATCCTTAGGGCCTTGCGAAAGGTCCAGACGAAGCTTCGGCTGAAGTGTACACCATAGAGCTGTACGTGAATGGACCTGAAGTAGAGGTGGTAAAGAGAAGAACCCAGTTCGAAGAGAAGGGATCGCACACGAACCGCAATCGTGAGCCCTGACCTGGGCCGCCAATGGAGAGATGAACCGACGCTGGTGGAAAAAGGAGACGGTAATTCGGATGCTCAGGAGAACTACGAATGTGTGAAACATAACTGGCCAGCAGTTGTGCACGTCGGATCCGCAATGGAGGGACTCTGGCCTCCACCAGCACACTGGTCACTGGACTCTTTCTAAAAGCTCCCGTCGCTAGGCGAACGCCACAGTGGTGAACTGGGTAGAGTAAACGCAACACTGAGGGCGCCACCGAACCATAAACCAGACTCTCAGTCAAGGTGGGACTAAGCAAGGGCTTTGTACAGCTGCAGCAGCGTAGAGCGATCTGCACCCCAGTTGGTGTTGCTCAGGCAGCGGAGAGCATTGAGCTGCTGCCAGTACTCCCACTTAAGCTGACGAAGGTGAAGTAGCCAAATCAATCAGGAGTCGAAAACCAGTTCTAAGAATATTTTCTTCCACTACAGTGATGGATCGTCCTGAAGGTAAAGTTCAAGTTCCAGATGAACGGTAAGACGCCGACAGAAATGCATGAGACACGTCTTCACAGCTGAAAACTGGGAGCTGTGGGATACAACCCATGACTGCATTTGTGACTGGGTCCCTGCAGGCCACGCGCGGAGAGAGCAGTACTGGAGGAGCAATACGAAATGCAGAAGTCATCCACATGCAAATGAATGGAGACCGACGGTCCTACAGCTGCTGATAGGCTGTAAATGACCACTAAAAATAGAGATACACTCAATACGGAGCCATGCAGAACGCCATTTCCTGAATACAGGAGGAACTATGGGAGGCACGAACTTTTACATGGAAAGTACGGAGCGACAGCAAGTTTTGGATTAAAATGCGCATTGGGTCCTGGAGACTCCACTCATACAATGTGGCAAGGATATGATGTCTCCAGGTCATGTATGCTTTACGTAAGTCAAAAAAGACGGCAACCAGGTGTTGGCGTCTGGAAAAGGTTATTCCGATGGTAGACTCGAGAGACTTAAGATTATCAGTGGTAGAGCCACCCTGGCGAAAGCCACCCTCACAAGGAGCCAGTAGGCCACGTGACTCCAGGACCGAACCAAACCGCCGACACACTATACGTTCCAGAAGCTTACAGAGAACGGTGAGGCTGATATGCCGATAGCTATCCACATCAAGCGGATTTTTACCGGGATTTGGCACCGGAATGATGGTACTCTCCCACCATTACGATGGAAAGACGCCATCGCACTAGATCCGGTTGAAGATGACGAGGAGATATCGCTTGTAGCCAGAAGAGAGACGTTTAATCATCTGATTGTGGATCCAATCTGGCCCAGGAGTTGTGTCAGGGCAATGTGCAAGGGCGCTGAGAAGGTCTCACTCTGTAAATGGGGCGTTATAGCGTCACTGCGGCGTGTAGTGAACGAGAGGACTTTCCATATTCCATTTGATGGTGCGAAAGATTTGGGGGTAGATCTATGACGCAGAAGCTCTAGCATAGTGCTCAGCAAAGAGCTCAGCAATCGCATTTGCATCGGTAGTGAGCACGCCACCGATGTTAACGCCAGGGACACCTGATGGTGTCTGGTACCCAAAAAGACTTCTGATCTTCGTCCAAAATTGGGAAGGTGAGGTATGGCACCCAATGGTCAACATGTACCACTCCAAACACTCCTGCTTCTATCATTTCATAAGCAGGCAAACGCAAACAAGGGGCAGCTTAAAGGCTATTAAGTGCTCTAGGGAAGGGCGCCGCTTATGTTGTGGTAGAGCTCGTCTACTCTCTAATTGCATCAGCGACTTCCGGCGACCACCAAGGGACTGCCTATCGCTGGGGGCACCTTAGAGAACGAGGGATCGCGTTTTCTGCCGCAGAAGAGATTGTTGTCGTGATCTTCTCAACCAAAACATCCATGGCACCACGTGGGGGAGATTCAATGGTGACACCAGAGGAGAAGGCTACCCAGTCTGCCTTGTCTAAAGCCCATCTAGGTAGGCGTCCGAGTGAACGACGCAATGGGAGTAACAAGAAAATGGGGAAGTGGTCACCATCTCACAGGTTGTCATGTGCTCTCCAGTGGATAGATGGGAGAAGTCCTGCGCTGCAAATTAACGAATCAATGGCCGAGTAACTTCCCTGAGCCACATTGGTGTGTGTGGCAGTACCAGTATTTAAGAGGTGGAGTTGGGACAGTAAATTTTCGACATCTCTGCCACTGCTAGTAAGCATGATGCTACCCCACAAGGGGTTATGGGCGTTGAAATCTTCCAAAAGTAGGAAAGGTTTAGGGAGTTGATCAATCAGTGTAGCCAATACGTTCAGGGGTGCCGCACCATCTGGAGGGAGGTATACATTACAGACAGTTATTTCCTGTGTTGTCTGTATCCTGACACCCACAGCTTCAGGAAGAGTTTCAAGGGGGCACAGGTTCACTAAATATCGAGTTCAGGACATAAACGCAAACTCCACCTGACACTATTACATTCGCTACAGTTCTTTTAATATCTCCTGTAGCCACAAAGGGCAGGGGTCTGCATTGCCGGGAACCAGGTTTCCTGTAGGGCAATGCAGAAAGGTATTTAGCTTGACTGCTGCCATAGGTCATCCAGGTGGTGGAAAAAACAGCCGCAATTCCAATGGAGGATGACGTTATCTTGAGGCTGGGAAGGCATGAAAGACTGAGGCAGTGTATACCTCAGGATCACCTGCTGCCACCGAATTATTTCCTGTCAGAGTCTGGCGAGATCTAGGTCCTCAGCAGATGCCAGAATCTTCACCTCATCCTCAGATGCAGAGTTTGTAGGCAGCTGTGGTGTGTGTGTGTGTGTGTGTGTGTGTGTGTGTGTGTGTGTGTGTGTGTGTGTGTGTGTGTGACCACAATTGCTTTGGTCTTTGAGTCTTCTTTCTGGATTTCTCTAGCTGGGAGGCCTCGTTGATTCAGTCTCCAGGACTGAGGATGATCATTAAACCTTTCTCCAGCTGAGAAGTGGGGACTGGTGTCCCCGATGGTTGGGGGGGACAGTACTCCCGAGTTAGGTTGTGCAGGAGCAAAAGGGAGGGAAGTGCCGCCGCCGCCGCCGCCCCCCCCCCCCCCCCTCTGGCTCAGAGCCAACTAGAACTCGTGGAACTGATGGGGCTACAACTGTTCTCATAGTGGCAGCACAAGAGGGGGTGATAGCCACAGGATGTGGGCACTGAAATTTCCTCTTGGCCTCCGTGTAGGTCAGTCGGTCCAGGGTCTTTTATTCCTTTATTTTCCTTCCTCACTGTAAAATCCTGGAGTCTGGTGAGCAAGGGGAATGATCCTCTCCACAGTTGACATAGATAGGAGTATTTGGATGTGATGGACGTCCACAATCTCGACATGTGACACTGGAAGTAAAGTGGGAAGACATATGGCAAAACTTCCAGCACTTACAGCACTGCATTGGGGGAGGGATATATGGCTGAACATCACAGCGTCAGACCATCACCTTGACCTTCTAGGGGAATGTGTCACCCTCTAAGGGAAAGATGAAGGCACCAGTGGCAACCTGATTATTACTCTGACCCCAACGGACGCGCCAGAAATTAACTCCTCGCTGCTCTAAATTGGCACCCGTCTCGTCGTCAGAGTGCAAAAGGAGGTTCATGTGGAATATAATACCCTGGACCATATTTAAGCTCTTATGAGGTAAAGGGAAGAACTCCAGCTTGTGAGAAGCGAGTAATGCCTGGGACTGGGCAGAAGATGCCGTTTATATCAAGAGTGACCCTGATCGCATTTTGGACAAGCCCTCCATCTCTCTGAACTTGTCCTAAATGCTCTACAAAAAACTTAGGCTTCATTGAGACAAAGGAGTCCCCATCAGCTCTCGTACATATGAGGTACCAGGGTGAATAAGGCTTGCTGCCATCCTTACCCTGGCGTTCCTCCCATGGTGTGGCCAGTGAGGGGAGCGATTTAGGATCATACTTCCTTGCATTGTACTGAGACTTAGAGCACTTAGAGGCTGTTGGCGTTTGAGCACCAGCAAGTGATGACATGGTACATTTCATCATGTGTCATCCACCCAGATGCCACCCACTCTGATCAGGGGTTCTCCCCAGGGGCGCCACCCAGCTGCAGCAAAGGCCACCTGGCAGAATGTCCATTGTCAGGAGTCCTGATGCCCCAGGATGATGGGCATCTACTCCTTGAATGTGTGAGGAGTCAGCACAGGCTTCAGCACAGTGATCCCTATGTAGTCGGGGGCTACAACCAACAGGGTATCTGGAGGCCCCAGGACAATGGACTGGCTACCGTGCTGGACATGAGGTGCAAAGAATTCCATAGTCATCAGCACAGAAAACTACACTGCATAGTGGATGGAGGAAAACGCAGCAAGGAATGTGTCCTCGCTCAAGAAATGGAGGATGAGGAGAGCTGCAATGCCACGATGAGAAAGTGGGCTAAAGATCTCAATGTACATTGGACGTTTTGCACCATATAAAGCACCCTTCCCCAGTTGGCTCGCTCTTCAGGAAAATTTTGAAAAATGGAGGTCAAATCGTACAGGGTACCATCACATTAAGGCCAAAAGGTGTGAGACCTTTTAGTCACCTCTTATGACAAGCAGGAATCCCTCAGGCCTATTCTAACCCCCAGGCATGCAGGGGAGAAAAGCGATGGAGTAGTTCTGGGAGGAAAACAATCCGTGAACGGTCCTAAAGTTATCGTAACACAAGAAGAACATGCCAAACTGTAGGTCATCTGATAATGGCTGGGTAAGTCATTCTGAAGCTTTGAGGGGGGTGGTGCTGTAGCACCTCCGATGGGACCACGCCTAGAAAGTGCACTCAGTGTTCAAACCAATCTTTGGGTTGACTGTCTACTGGAGCAGATGTAGAGACCAGACGTGGTTGGTTACCCGAGCTGCGAGTAGGGGTGCGGGTCGAGGCTGACCCAGCGCGCCACGTGCTGCAGGCTGCGCTGCAGCTCGCCCAGCACGCCGTCCGCCGCCGGTCTGCGGCTTGCCGGCCGCCGCCTGTCACGGACCGCCGCCGCTCTCGCTGCTGCCGCTGCCGGTGCAGAGAGGGCCGCAGCGGCGCCGGCGTTTAGCACCGTGGCCAGCAGCACCTGGCTGTCCTCGATGCGGTCCGTGTCCACGAACGTCGGCATCAGGTACGCCATCAGCTGGTTCCGGAAGTCCGTCGACAGCTTCGAGATCTCGTGGTGCGTCAACAGGTGTGCGGCATCTAACTTCACCTGGAACGGGCCCGTTTATCGTGTAAGCAGTGTGTACTTACCCCAGGACGAACGCTGTACTCTGCAATGGAATGAGTGCCTTTTGAGATCTTCCTGCCAGAGTAAAGCTGGGTGGAAGACAAAGACTCTAATTAGGGTTTTAAAACGGAGCACACTCCAGTGCAGCGTGTAAAATTTGTTCTGGAAAATATTTTCAGCTGTGGCTAAGCCTTCCTCCACGATATTCTCTCTCCCAGGGGTGCCAGACCCGTAGGTACCCAAGAGATCACCTATAAAGGTTCAGACTTAGGTATGTGTGATGTCAATACTACTTGGATAGCGACGGCGACTTACAATTAAGTAGAAGTAAAGGTTAACGAACTGTGTTATTGAGAAATTTTCAATATTAATTTTACCCAAGTTAAAAGTAGGATTAAAATTCACACTCAAAAGATATTAATGATAAAAGTAACTGATCCCATTCGTAGACTCTGCAGCGAAGAATTACAGCCCTCTAGCGGAATGAACTCTAAATGACTACAATATATGCATGCTGAGTAACCCTAGTAAATACGAAAGAAGAAGTAGCAAAAATTGAATTACAGATAAAAGGTATCACACCTGGGGGACCAAGAGAAGGAAAAGAATTTTGGGACGAAGCAAGGACAACATAAAAGACTTTGACAAAGAGTGCATTTCTGGCCAAAACAAGTCTGCTGTTTTGAAAGAAATTAAGAGGAAGAGATTTCTGAGAATTTATATTTGAGGCATCTCATTGTATGGTAGTGGGCAAAAGTTTGAGATGTCGTAATGCGGAAGGATATTAAATTGAGTGGAGTGAAAGAATGAGGTTCTTCGCAGAATCAAGGAAGAAAGGAACATAATCTGAGTAGAGGAGGTTCATACAAGACAAGAATTCGTAGCAGGTCGCATAAAGCCCATTAATAGACAACAAAACCTAAACGCCCTAATGTAAATATGTAAATACGATGAGGGACACAGAGCGGTCCTGTATACCACCAGATACCCCCTGAAATAATCTAAACCTTTAGAGAAAAACAGTTCGCTAGTATGTATGTTCCCAATCTTACTTTAATCATTAGAGGATACTTCAGTCATCCAATGATCACCTGCTATTACTACAGTTTTGTTACTGGTGGACATGGCGAGACATCAAGCGAAACATTACTGTCTTCTCCGAAAACCATTTTGAACTGATAGTTCAGAAACCCACTCATGACGGAAAAACAGTGAAACTAATGGCGACAAATGACTTGGCCTCTTAGAGGATGTCTGCATCGAAACTGGTATCAGTGACCTTGAGGCAGTTATAGCAAACATTATTACCAAAGCATAAAGGACAACTAAAGCAATTAGAAACATTTATATGTTCAATTAAAAAAGTAGCAATATTGTTATATTTCAATGAGCAACTTAAACTTTCAGCCTTGGTCAGGAAAGTATATAGGAACTCAAGCTTAAAAGAATAATTGATCGTGCATTAGATAGAGGTGTCCAGTAGAACAGTTCGTAAAGGGATGGACCCTCCATAACTCACAGGCATTCTGAAGAAACTCCTGAACAAACTGAACTACCGCATAATAGGTTTAAAACAAAGCACAGGCCTATAGATAGATGCTGAAAAACGTCTTTGGATATCAAGAGAAACGGTTGGTGCCTTCAATGACTACCTTAGCAGAATATTGTCGAATGACGTTTCACAAAACCCTAAGAAATTCTGGGTATGTGTAAAGGCTGTTCGTGGCACCAGAGTTAGCGTCTATACAATCATGGGCGAGACAGGATCTTAAATTCAAGGTAGCTAAGCTAACGCGGAAATCCTTGACACCGTTTTCAAGTGTTCCATTACAAAGGAAAACCCAGGATAGTTTCCCCAATTTAATCCTCATACCATATAAAAGATGAATGAAAAGTATTACTTTCAATGGTACTCAGAGACAGCTGAAATCGTTAAAATTGAAGAAAGCTCAAGGGCTTTATGGAATCGCTATCAGTTAATATACTGAATTTGCAGCTGTGTTAGCCCCTTTTAAATGCTACTATGAATCATAGATCCCTGGAACAAATACCCGTGCCCAGTAGTTTGAAGCAAACAGGTCACACCTGACTACAAGGAGGATAACAGAAGTGATCCAGAAAACTACCGTCCATTATCCTTGACAATTTGTTCTAGAATATCAGAACATATGAGAAACATAGTAGGTATCTGTAACGGAATGACCTTCATACCAACCAGAATGCATTCCGGAGACCTATCATATTAAACCGAAGTAACTTTTTTCACATGACGTAATGAAAGTCATGAATCAAAGCAGTCGGCTTGATGGGATACTTATGCATTTCCAAAAATCATTTTGTTCAGACCACTTTCTAGGGAGGACAACCACAGCCCAGACACGTTATGAATAATAACACTCAACCATCCGAAATGTCATTAAAAATTGTAACAATTAAAAACTCAATTATGTGTTGTTTCCAAAACATACATAGCTTTTCGCAACTGCCGATTTCACGTCAGTTTAGACGCATCTTCATCGATCGATGAAGTAACTTCGGGCTTACCCCAGGCAGAGTGTTGGCTTCCTGTTTGTTCAAGTGTATTAGAGACATTGCAGACAGTATCAAGAGTAACGTCAGAGTTATCGCAGATTACGCATTCCTCTATGAGAACTGTCTGAAAGAAGCTGCAAATTGTCACGTCTAAGTTTTTGGAACAAAAAACCACAAACAAAACAATTTCTGATCTTCATTGTCTATAACAATGTATGTATTTACATATATATTTGTATATGTGAAAAATCTATGACAGTATCAGAAACCTGACTGTTACATGGACAGCAAATAAAAAATATTTCAAAGTGGTGCGAAGATTGGTAACTTGCTGTAACTTTTCAGTTGTTAAAATCGTGCATTTCACAACGCGACAAAATCTTATCCTACTATTAGAATACCACTGAGTCAAAAATAGAATCTTTATTCATATGAACAGCTTGGTGCAACAATTTTAGAGATTCAGAAGGGAATGTTGACGTCGGTGAAATATGTGGCAGACTTCGTTTCGTTGGTAGAATACCAGTCTAACAGTCTAAACAGTCTTCAGAGACATTTCTTAAGAAACTCTGATCATTTCTAGAATATGGTGGAGCGTGTGGTACCTGTACCAAATAGGACTGTGGACTTTTAAAGGATACAAAGAAAAATGCTGAAGGAACTGAACTGGCAGACCCTTAGGACTACACGCAAACTGTTCCGTAAAGACCTACTTAGAAAGTTTGCAGAACCCACTTTAAGTATTGAATCTAGAAATATATTGCAATGCCCTACATATCGCTGCCTAGTGATCGCGAAAAATGGGATAATGACAGCGCACACAGTGGCAATGAAGCAGTGCTTCCCGCTCTGCATTTGAATAGAATGGGAAGGAACCCTAGTAACTGAAACAATGGGCGTTCCTCTGCCATGTAATTCACAGTGGTTTGCAGAGTACGAAGGTAAATAAACGCAATAACTGGTGAGATCAGGCCAACCCACCAGAGAGTCGGCCAGACCCACCAGGGCTGAGGCTGGAGCGGGAGGAGATCTACCTCCCCTTTCCCTACCTCCTCCCCCCCCCCCCCCCCACTTCCCTGCACCCGAGCAGGGGGCGGGAAGACCACAGTATATGACCGGCAGGTAACATTATACAATGCCACACAAGTAATTTGTTCAAATATGTCCGCTGCTTTGACGTCAGTGTCTAAATTTGAAGGTAATGAGCCAGCTAGCTTCAGTATTTGCTATCGGGGCACTTTATTAAAATGTGCGCCACTGAAAGAGGCACCACAGCAGCTGTAATTTAGAGTAGCTTGCGTAAAAATGTATTAATGGACCTCCTTAATGTCGCAGATGCACAGTCAGTAAAGAATTTCAGGCTGATGGTGAAATTGTGCATTAAGACATCTACGCAGTTTTTAAGTCCTGCATGCACAGCTTGTTGTCGTGGCTACTGACTACCACTCCCTAATCCATGACAAAGTTGTTGCGGTAGAGTCCTTTATACCTTCCATTTCAGTGCATCCTTTTCGTCGCCTTCTTACCAAGTTTATTTTTGACTAATCCCGGGATTCCGATGTGGCCGTGAATCCAGAGAAAATTGGCCATGAGGAGTTTCCGAGCTCAGAGAGAAGTTCTCCAACTGATAACACGATAGCGTTGGAGGTAGCAGTGAATTATGGCTTTTAGGCTATTCCAAGTCCAGTAACTAGACGTGAAGGCGTAGTACATAGCACGTGATCAGACACTGACACCAAGCGTGAACTTTAGGGATTGTAAAGCAAAATTACCAATTTGCGGGAAGGAATGTGCCAATCGGGCCGTATGTCAACTCATCGCCTTCAGCCATACCATATGGATTTCTCCTATCTTAAAGTATTCCGAAATATTACGCCAACGTTTATTAACGGTAGTACTATCATAAGTGCTATCAAACAAAATTTGTAACCGAGGATTTCATAACAGAAGAGGTAACATTAGAATCATCGCCAGATCTAAAAGTAACTTGTGATGTGGCCAAGCGTAATGTTAGGGCGTAACATTTTGTGTTAACGGCATGACAGACATTTAGAGGACTGTTGTATATAGAGAAAAACTTTCAGAAAAGATAAATATTTACTCACATCGGGATAAGATTGAGTGCTGTAAAAGTTACCAACATCCTGTATATATTCGAAGAAAGGAGAATTGTTCACAAAACAATATATGTAATGGTTACAACATAAGTCAATTTATAAAAATACCTGGGTGTAACCAGAATGAGATTTTCACTCTGCAGCGGAGTGTGCGCGCTGATATGAAACTTCCTGGCAGATTAAAACTGTGTGCCCGACCGAGACTCGAACTCGGGACCTTTGCCTTTCGCGGGCAAGTGCTCTACCATCTGAACTACCGAAGCACGACTCACGCCCGGTCCTCACAGCTTTACTTCTGCCAGTACCTCGTCTCCTACCTTCCAAACTTTACAGAAGCTCTCTTGCGAACCTCGGTCGGGTACACAGTTTTAATCTGCCAGGAAGTTTCATATCAGCGCACACTCCGCTGCAGAGTGAAAATCTCATTCTGGAAACATCCCCAAGCTGTTGCTAAGCCATGTCTCCGCAGTATCCTTTCTTTCAGGAGTGCTTGTTCTGCAAGGTTCGCAGGAGAGCTTCTGTAAAGTTTGGAAGGTAGGAGACGAGATACTGGCAGAAGTAAAGCTGTGAGGCCCGGGCGTTAGTCGCGCTTCGGTAGCTCAGATGGTAGAGCACTTGCCCGCGAAAGACAAAGGTCCCGAGTTAGAGTCTCGGTCGGGCACACAGTTTTAATCTGCCAGGAAGTTTCACCTGTGTGTAAATTTATGGAGATATAAAATGGAATGATCACATAGCCTTAGTCGTTGCTACAGCAGGTGGTAGATTTCGGGTCGTTATACTGAGAAAATGTAAAGGATATTACGTAAACACTGGTGCGACATATATTAATATTGTTTAACTGCATTGGGACACAGCCAAACAGAATATTTAACTTACACGAGAGCGTCAGGAAAATGTTGAAACCTGGTCTGCAATAGGCTAGAAGAAAGATTAACAATTCAAAGAAAGTCTGTTAGAACACTTTCAAAAAGCAGTGCTAAGCGAGTAAACTACGAAAATCCTACAGCCTGCTAAGTATCGCTTTAACAGTGAACACGATTACGAGATCAGTTTAATTACAGTCTGCGCAGAGACATTTCATTTCAGAAGTTCTACCCATGCTTCACACGGGGACAAAACTGGTAGAGAACATACATGGTCCAATTTAAGTACACTGAGATGTAGATAGTCAATTTAAATCAGAATAGATAAAACGAGATTAGTGTTAATATTTAATGAACAACCAAATTAGCAATTCTATTGTATAACCTTCCAAAATTATTAATTCTGGGCAATAGTAAATCAGTTTCATTTTTATATCTTTCGTATACGTTTTCCGAAGATATCACTAAAATCCACTAAAATGAATTTGATGACAGCCTCAGGTTGAAACCAGTTACTTTGGAAGATCAGGAAATTGCGAGGGAGTGGTGGTTCAATGTTTAAGCTGTATAGCTCCTAGACAGCAGACCATCTTGTACGACTGCGCAGTGACGTAGAACAAATAGTTTTACTATAAGGAACTTAACAGTTTCCGGAGAGTAGCAATACGTTCGACCCAAGTACAATTCAGGAATTTACTATCACAACCGGCCATATACACTACTTTTTAGAAACGAGACATTCTGACGATTTCACATGCGCGTGAACAGAAATTCGGTAGACAGGTTCATGTAAATCGCAACGTGTCTAGGGCTGACGCTTTGTTTAGACGTTCCCGTCTTCGGGGTGACATCTGACTATCAGCAAACGTATGGTTACAGGATATCCGCTAACAAGTAAACGCGACTTTAGACTATTTCGATACTAATTAATGGGTATTAACCTGTATGAACGATGGCGCTCGCAATCTTAATTCTGAACTGGCGGTATCATCCTGATACTACTTGTAAAATCGTTACGCCAAATTCCTTTTATTTGCGAGCCGATACAGTGTCTCCGAAGATGCGAGGCAGTATTAGACAAGTCGCAACTCAGATTTTCTATTCGTATGGAAAGCAAAATTCACTACTTCACCAGACGTTTCGTTGACAATCTTTAGAGTCGGCATGTTCATGATAGTAATGCTATTGCTAAGAGGTTCGCTGCTCCACTTATCACGGACAAAAGATATTCCAACTCTCAAACGACTGGCTCAGAAACCTTTTCTGAAAGCGAAAGTAATTACGAAATTCCGAAAGTTCGTTGTGTTTCGTCAATAGCCATCGTGAAAAATATTACGTATAGAGCAGAAACAAATATCTGTGACGCTATCAAGACTTTCAGCAATATGTAACAACAGAAGTTAATCACTTCAACTATTGCTCTTTTCCTTTTTTTTGCGTAGACATTCTTGTTGATACCAAGTGTATCAACTTTGGGAGGGCAAATAGTGATGTTCCATGAGAAAAAACTTCGGAATGTGCCAACTAGCAACAGGACTATCGCCTTTATAGTAACAAACCTCGGACCACGCTACACAAGTGTCATCATAATAGTTTCATTGGTGATGTCACATAAAAAATGACAGTACTACGAATTTCACTATAGCCATCCATCGCCTTTGAATCGACATGGCACTGTTAGTCTGACACTATTTTGTCTTGTGTGATGACAATAGCTAGCCATTAAATCGAGGAAATTTTTAAAGTGTGTTATTTCGTCCTATTACAGATTTAGAATATTCTGTTCATCAGATGACTACAGTGCATTTACAACGCAAATTATTTGCAAATGTTTAATGTTTAAAGTGCCATGACATGATGTCCTTCGGCGAGGAACAATTTTAATTGATATGTATTCAAAATAGAAACAAAAATCGTGGACAAATTCAGGTTAAAAACATTAGAATAAACTTATGACTCCTGTACTTCAATAATGTCCCAGTTACTTCCGAAAACATTTCTCGTGCATTGCGAAATATGACTTTCGTGGAATTGTCTATATTACGTGTTTTTATACATTTATTTTGTTTTCAGCTGGAGCTTATCGGCGATTCTCACTTCCATTTCCAATATATTTCAATTATTTTTCACTGGAGGACTTCGTGGCGCAGGAAACGTTCAACCAGATGGCAAATAGTTTGTCTTAAATGCGGTGTAGCCATGTACGATTAACAAAATGATTGATCCGGTGACGTTAACAAATAAAACGTTTTAGAGCTGTAACTAGATGCGGATGAGAATACTGCGTGTAAGGAACCACCACGACACTCATGAAATTGTTTATGGCTACCACAGAAAAAAATAGTCCCCGCCCGGTTGTTTGAATAGCATTTCTCCCGAAAACGAGCCTAATTACTTAAACTTCAATATTCAGCGGTTGTTCTCGCCTTGACATTAGGAGTTCTTGCATACGCGCGAATCGTCGGACAGACCAATTTCGTGAACAGCCTACATATGACTTGACCGACTTCACTCAGCGATTGCAGCACTGGAGCGATAAGAAACCGATTGCCGTCGGGTAGTTGGCAAGACAGCGCTAGGTACGGCACAATTTGCTGGTTGAAATATTGGCGGAGTCGGGTGGAGTGATGGTGGTGGTGAGAGGGGGTCAGCTGCCTGTTGACAAAAGTTAGTCGATTGACCAACGAGCCTAAACACGTCCAATTTGTCGGTCGGTCGGTGCGTGTGTAACGCCCTTAAATAGGAATCTTACTTCAGAAGGGACCTCAACACGCCACTAACGTACCTTAAAGGTCTTGACGGTCTCGATGAACAGGTAGACCCTGTTGGCGGCCCTTCCGATGGAGGTCACCAGCGACACATAGTAGGTGCTGCTGAACCTGGCCAAGACGTCTTCCAGTTGTTCTCTTTCCCGACCCCTGCCCTCCTCTGACGCTCGGCCAGGGCCTAAGTTCTCGCCAGGGCACGCCCAGGCGTTGGAAGGGCCAGCACCGACGTGCAGTTGACTCATGGTGTTCCCGTCTCGTGGATGACCGGCGGAGGACTGCCCATTAACCACGCTACTCGTCGGCCTTCCGCCGTCCGCTTGAGGGGGCGCCACTCGATGGCTAAGCGCCGCGTGAAAAGTGGCGGACGGTTCGACTGCGCGTATAGGCAGTCAAAAGTAACTGCAAGCGCCTATCTCCAGCAACAACGCTGACGACACCGTCTACCCATCTAGCCATCAAACCCTGCGACTCTCCCATGTCTCACAAAATGCTAATTAAATCTCCTGGCGAATGGTATAATGCTTGGAAATTGAAAGTAAATCCAGAGAAAATTCAAGCCAACATTTTTGTTCGCACCATTCGGCGTTTCCGTTAAGATTTCCAGCTCTCCTTTTACGGCCAGACCATCCCTCTTACAAAGTGAATCATTTAGGACTAATCCTCGATATGAGACTAACAAGGACTGCACGACGCAAAGTCCGAAACTGACTATAACTATTGATACTACCAACAGGCCACATCTGGGGTCTACATCCTGTGGGAATTACATCAGTAAATGAGACACTAAAAGTAGTAGACGAGTTTCGCTACGTAGAATAAAACTCCGTCCTTACAGGCCTCGGTAGGCACAACGATACCGGCCTAGCGGACGGTGCTTAACTTTGATACCTGAACAAAACCGGTATGTTCACCGTGGTACTGCTGTTGAGTTTTGCCATCTGTGTAGCAAAATAAATGAAGATAGCCGAAGTAGAAAGTATACAAAACGCATACCGGCAATAGCAAGAAAACCGTTTCTGAAGAAGAGAAATTTTTTATCATGGACTATAAGTTATTCTCACCTGTAAATCCCTCATCTACCCCTTCCTAACATGAACCAACCTAGCCTTGTACTTGGCCTCTCCTAAGTTCTACAAAGTCCTTGTCATCGGCTCGGGTCAGATAAAACACGAGAAAGGCCTTGTGTTAAATTCCATTGTAATCACTATATTGATAGCTGATAAGCCCTGAAATATTCCAGTTAGCTGACTTTGTAACACAAGGGTAGAGAGCATTCGCGGTTGCTAAAATTTGCCACTCCCATGGAAGCTATAACTCTTTCAAAGAATAAACTGGGTGTCACTTCCACGTAGGTATTTTCACACGCAAGAAAAATGAAATCGATGATTACACTTCAAATCAAGCACGCAAAATGATTAATTCCCCCCCGATTAAGCCCAACTACTAATCAAAAGTCGAGTAATGCTGTAACACCGACCTAATACCGGGTCATCAAATAGTCAGCATAAATTTGAAAACTGAATAAATCACGGAATAATGTAGATAGAGAGGTACAAATTGACACACATGCTTGGAATGACATGGGGTTTTATTAGAACAAAAAAAAAATACTCAAGTTCACATTATGTCCGACAGATGGCGCTTCATCTGATCAGAATAGCAATAATTAGCATAACAAAGACAAAGCAAAGATGATGTTTTTTACAAGAAATGTTCAATATGTCCATCATTCCTCAACAATAGCTGTAGTCGAGGAATAATGTTGTGAACAGCACTGTAAAGCATGTCCGGAGTTATGGTGAGGCATTGGCGTCGGATGTTGTCTTTCAGCATCCCTAGAGATGTCGGTCGATCACGATACACTTGCGACTTCAGGTAATCCCAAAGCCAGTAATCGCACGGACTGAGGTCTGGGGACCTGGGAGGCCAAGCATGGCGAAAGTGGCGTCTGAGCACACGATCATCACCAAACGACGAGCGCAAGAGATCTTTCACGCGTCTAGCAATTTTTTTTTTGGTTATAATAAAACCCCATGTCATTCCGAGCATGTGTATCAATTTGTACCTCTCTATCTACATTATTCCGTGGTTTATTAAGTTTTCAAATTTATACAGACTTTTTGATCACCCGCTATACACTGATGGAAAAAAATCGCAACACCAAAAAAGTAATTAATGTAGAGCAATGAAATTTCGTGAACACATTTCTCTAGGTAACATATTTAAGTGATTAACACTGCAAAATCATTGATTAATGAAAGCGCGAGAATCGACATTGCAAATGTGAAATGCTGGTAGATTAACAACCGGCATAGCCACCAGAATGTTGAATGCAAGCATGCAAACGTACGGGCGTTGCGTTGTACAGGTGCCGTACGTCAGTTTGTGGGATGGAGTTCCATGCCTGTTGCACTTGGTCGGCCAATACAGGGACGGTCAGCGCTGTTCGTGGATGACGCTGGGGTTGTCGCCCGAGGTGTGCCCTATACCAGACAGATCTGATAATCGAGAAGGCCAAGGCAATATGTCGACAGTCCGTAGAGCACGTTGAGTTACAGCAGCGATATGAAGGCGAGAGTTATCCTGTTGGAATACACTCCCTGAAATGTTGTTCATGAATGGCAGCACAAAAGGTCCCATGACCAGACTGACGTACAGTTTAACAGTCAGGGTACGTGAGAGAACAACGAGAGTGCTCCTCCTGTCATGTGAAATCGCACCCCAGACCATGACTCCAGGTTTAAGACCAGTGTGTCTAGGGGGCAGACAGGTTGGTTGCAGGCCCTCAACTGGCCTCCTCCTAACCAACACACGGCCATCACTGCCATCTCATCAAGACGAGCTTTCATCAGAAAACGCAACAGACCTCCACCCCGCCCTCCAGTGAGCTCTCGCTTGACACCACTGAAGTCGCAAATGGCTGTGGTTTGGGTTCTGTGAAATGCACGCTGCAGAGGGTCTGGCTCAGATCTGTCCTTGAAGTAACCGATTTGTACGTTGTGTCACTTTGGTGCGCCAACTGCTGCACAAATTGCTCCTGCAGATGCAGTACCATGCGTCAGAGCCATACGTCGCACACAGTGGTGTTCCCTCTCGGTAGTGCCACGTAACTGTCCGGAGCTCGGTCTTTTTGCGGCCGTACACTCTCGTGACCACTGCTGCCAGCATCCCTGCCTAGTCTTTCTGCAATATTGTTGAAGGAACGACGGGCACCTCCTAGCCCTATTCAACGACTTCATTCAAGCTCAGTGGCTCAAATGGCTCTGAGTACTATGGGACTTAACTACTGTGGTCATCAGTCCCCTAGAACTTAGAACTACTTAAACCTAACTAACCTAAGGACATCACACACATCCATGCCCGAGGCAGGATTCGAACCTGCGACCGTAGCAGTCGCGCGGTTCCGGACTGCGCGCCTAGAACCGCTAGACCACCGCGGCCGGCTCAAGCTCAGTGAGATGCTGATGATGGTGTCTTTGTCGCCTTAAAGGCATTCTTGACTAACATCAACTCTCCACGTCCAACTTCAAAGCTAACTAACGCTTACAGCGTACATTTAAAGCAAAAATGATTTGCATCCTCTTACGCAGCTGGCGTGAAATTAGAACGGACATAATCCTTCAGATGCAGAAACACGCCTATCAACTTTCACTTATGTCGCACAACTCCCTCTTGGTGCTGTATTTTTTTCCAGTCAGTGTATTATTCTGCTTCTCGTAAAGATGTAGCGCCGTTGATTCACTGGCTGGCTTCGATGAATTTTCATTCCATCTCAAACTAGTATCAAGCAAATCTGGTCTGTCGCACACTAGCTTTCAACATGCTATACAATGCAAGATTTCGTACAAGTGGTCTATTACGATATTAGAACCGTATTTTGTCCTTCAGTGATCGCAGCTGGGGCCGCCCCACTGCCGTATCGCTGTGGCGGAGCCCAGTGCCAGGGGCCGGCTACTGATAGTCCACCGGTCGCGTCATTGACAGCGTAGCTCCAGCAAGTTACACTATTCTGAAACATTCTTCGTACTCGTGACTATCTAAGGAAGTCCCCCATACCCGTAGCCCGTTAATCTCTCAGCTCTCTTTCATACCAAAGTCCTGGTAATTAAACCACGTACTCGCGAAAAAGGAATCAAACCTGACGAGCGCTACGGGCGATCTGCGACGACTTCCACTGAACAGCGTTTTTATCCGCTGTCAGCTTCCCTTCCTCCCGCCCCCACCTCTCGCCCCCACTATAAGCACTGGAAAGCCTTAATATTAAAACCGGTTATGGTGAGATAAATGTAGCAACCGATCTTGGATCATATGAAATGACCGATTCCCAAGTTGAAGACTAAAAAGCCAGAATACCACTACCACACAGCTATACGAAAATGTATAAACGTCAACACATATAAAGACTTAATGTAATTACGATAATGATTATGGACTTCTTAAAAAGATAAGCAATGATAATTTCTACTTTATTTTTGAAATGTATATTTCAAAGACGACTTTGACAAACAGATCGATATAAGATAGTATTTTCTTTGCTACTTGTTGTTAGAGGTAAATATTTGTCTTCAAGCACTTCGTAGTAAGAGTCTGAAGTGCGAGGATGGAGCACAATTTGTGTGTGTTGTGTTAGCACGGTGGTTGAAGTTAATTTGTACTGTGAACTGAAATTACTGAAAATATATCTACTCAACAACAGAAAGCCCACAAGTGTTCATATTACTTAACAAAATGAAGCCGAGCATCCTCTAGACCAGTATAAAAGAGTTTCATTTCAGAATGGTCTACGAGCCTACAACTTACAACAAAGAAGGAGGACAGTAAAAGATGAGTATTATGAAAACTTGATTCAAATTCTACCGTTGATACCTGTCTCTGCATTGTGTCACTATTTCAGAGTGTCAAGTGCTGTGAAAATGTGACCAGTCACCCAAATTTTAACTTACTTCAAAATTAATAATTCAGCTTAATGCTACAAGAGGGTGGTAACAGTCAGAGTATGTTGGCGTCTTCTTGATTTTCTGGAGGTGAAATATGAGTACTGTGCTGGGCTATTTTTCTTGTTCCACACTGAAAGCATGTATATTGCGAAAATATGAACCACAGCTACGAAACAGCAACAATAAATTCAGAAGGAGCTCTTAATCAAGAAGAAAAGAAGAAGAAGAAGGAGACGATAAAAAATAAAAAGTGAGGTGAACAATTAACAACGTCGACATCCAACAACAAAGTTCTGGAAATATTTTCTTTATTTTTCTTCTTTTAGTGGTGAAGTGTTTCACTGAGTAGTCATTAACAACGACAGTCATTGAACAAGAACCTGAAACAGTGGAGAGTAATGCAGACATGGGAGACTTAAGGAGCGTTGTGAATCGAGAACAAGAAAGCTTTATTCACGAAGCAGTATAGTAGGAAAAAAAACGCCGAGAAATAACGTAAATTAGTAAAATGAGGTAATAACAATGAAACGAGTAGCATGTTGGCATCGTTAATAAAAATTACTAATGATAATAAGGATCAGTTAATAAAAATGAGTAGTGACTGCTTAGAAAAAATTAATGAGTAACTGGAAATTCATAAACAAAAAAGTAAGGACCAATTTGCAAACATTAATGAGCAACTTGAAAATCATAAACAAGAAAGTAATGTCATTCCATAGGACCACTATTCCATTGTATCAGTAAAAATACAGCTAAAATTTACGACATAAATAAAAAAATTGATAGATCAGATATTAGAGTCTGTTGAGTCCAAATTAAAAGAAATTACGCTTAAAGTCAACACTGAAGTCAAAAATGTTAAAGATGAAATCACCAAAGATAGAACGAAACAAAACTGGTGTCGGAAAGGTGCATGAGGAAACAGGTATTGTTGACAAAATTGTAAACAGCCGAATTTCGAGTGTGGAAACTAATGTTGATACCAAATGGGCACTTGTTGAAACCAGTTTTGTTGAACAGGTGAAGACAGCAGACAGCAAATTCACAAGAAATGTGTTATTAAGTAACAATAAAACCAGCACCCTAGAAAGTAGTGTTTCTGTCCAGTGCAAAAAGTTGAAGAATTGTCCAATTATGTAGTTAATAGAAATCTTATTAACAATGTTAGCACCTTGTTTTGAAACATTCCAATGGAAAAATTTTCAGGTGAAGGTAGTTTATATCCTGTAGATTTTCTGCAGCATTGTAGAGAGAATTTTGTCTTTTACATGACGAAAATCAAGATTGTTATGAAGTTTCCAGAAGGTGAAGCATTAAGTTGAGCTAATCAGTGTGCTAATGATGACACGACCTATGCAGATTCTGAAAAAGGATTTCTAGATAGGTTTTGGTCAGAGACTGAGCAAGTTAGAATAAAAATTGAATTCCTCAGTGGGCCAAATTACAGGGAAGGGCGTATTAGCATGGAACAGTTTTGCAAAAATTAACTTAAAAAATTAGATCATTTGAGCAAACCCTTTGATGAACTTACACAGATTGATACCTTAAAAAGGAGGCTCCGGACTGAGGTACAATGGGACCTAGTCTGTGGGTCAGATGACACAATAGACCAATTTCTGAAATGTGTTGATAAATTAGACAAAGTTCTAGGAAAAACAGGGAAATACGACCACAATAGGGAGACACATTTTGAAAGGGGTAGTAAGCAAAACTGGCGCAGTAATAATCACAACAGAAGGGAACAAAGTAACCACAAAGGTAACAAATATTATCAGAAGGAACAGAATGGAGTAAATGGTAAAAAATCTTCTGGAAAGCAACATAGTAATAGTTGCAACAACAACCACAAAAAATATGCATCTACTCCACAAACAAATGATGTACACTCCTGGAAATGGAAAAAAGAACACATTGACACCGGTGTGTCAGACCCACCATACTTGCTCCGGACACTGCGAGAGGGCTGTACAAGCAATGATCACACGCACGGCACAGCGGACACACCAGGAACCGCGGTGTTGGCCGTCGAATGGCGCTAGCTGCGCAGCATTTGTGCACCGCCGCCGTCAGTGTCAGCCAGTTTGCCGTGGCATACGGAGCTCCATCGCAGTCTTTAACACTGGTAGCATGCCGCGACAGCGTGGACGTGAACCGTATGTGCAGTTGACGGACTTTGAGCGAGGGCGTATAGTGGGCATGCGGGAGGCCGGGTGGACGTACCGCCGAATTGCTCAACACGTGGGGCGTGAGGTCTCCACAGTACATCGATGTTGTCGCCAGTGGTCGGCGGAAGGTGCACGTGCCTGTCGACCTGCGACCGGACCGCAGCGACGCACGGATGCACGCCAAGACCGTAGGATCCTACGCAGTGCCGTAGGGGACCGCACCGCCACTTCCCAGCAAATTAGGGAATCTGTTGCTCCTGCGGTATCGGCGAGGACCATTCGCAACCGTCTCCATGAAGCTGGGCTACAGTCCCGCACACCGTTAGGCCGTCTTCCGCTCACGCCCCAACATCGTGCAGCCCGCCTCCAGTGGTGTCGCGACAGGCGTGAATGGAGGGACGAATGGAGACGTGTCGTCTTCAGCGATGAGAGTCGCTTCTGCCTTGGTGCCAATGATGGTCGTATGCGTGTTTGGCGCCGTGCAGGTGAGCGCCACAATCAGGACTGCATACGACCGAGGCACACAGGGCCAACACCCGGCATCATGGTGTGGGGAGCGATCTCCTACACTGGCCGTACACCACTGGTGATCGTCGGGGGGACACTGAATAGTGCACGGTACATCCAAACCGTCATCGAACCCATCGTTCTACCATTCCTAGACCGGCAAGGGAACTTGCTGTTCCAACAGGACAATGCACGTCCGCATGTATCCCGTGCCACCCAACGTGCTCTAGAAGGTGTAAGTCAACTACCCTGGCCAGCAAGATCTCCGGATCTGTCCCCCATTGAGCATGTTTGGGACTGGATGAAGCGTCGTCTCACGCGGTCTGCACGTCCAGCACGAACGCTGGTCCAACTGAGGCGCCAGGTGGAAATGGCATGGCAAGCCGTTCCACAGGACTACATACAGCATCTCTACGATCGTCTCCATGGGAGAATAGCAGCCTGCATTGCTGCGAAAGGTGGATATACACTGTACTAGTGCCGACATTGTGCATGCTCTGTTGCCTGTGTCTATGTGCCTGTGGTTCTGTCAGTGTGATCATGTGATGTATCTGACCCCAGGAATGTGTCAATAAAGTTTCCCCTTCCTGGGACAATGAATTCACGGTGTTCTTATTTCAATTTCCAGGAGTGTAGAAACAAACGTTTTCTACCATATGTAAAAAAACTATGTAGTTACAGTTTTCTATAAATTTCTGCCCAAACAATTTAAGTATGGTAACTTATTATTTTTGATTATGCTGTGTCGGTTGTCTACAGTTTGTAAATAAGTCACAATTTGTATTTTATTATGTTCTTTCATGAAAAGTAATTAGTTGTTTACAGTGTTATTTGTCAGTGCTTAGAGTAATGTTTTAACTAACTAACCATTTGAAAAGCTGAAGCTTGAAGTACAGATCTCAGTCAATTCATGAGTGTTTATTCAGTTCATAACGTAACTTTCTTTGCAGTATATAATGAATTAGTGCCTGTGTAATTTCCATGTTATTTTTAGTCATGATATTTGTGTAAAAAGTCTCTGGAGTCTGAAAAATGACCATTGCAGCATTTCTTTTTGCTGTCTATAATTTTTTGTCATCTAATGAATGTGATATTTGTTATGTACTAGTTTTGGGAATGTGTATAGGAAAGCACCAATCCATTTCTCACAAAATAACTGCAATTTCTTGTGCTGTATGCAATTTACTTACGACAGACATTTTTCCTGATGTTTAGCATGTATTGAATTTTCATGTTGCCCCATTGAATCAGTCTATTTTCTGTAGAGGTGAAAGAAAAACGAAGATACGACAGTGAGAAATAGTTAATGAACAGCACTTTAAAAGAAATTTCAGTGTTGTTGACATTTTTGGCATAACTTATGTCCATTTTTTTGCATAAGTAACTAAATAACTCATTTTTCAGAAATACATGGAAGAATGAGCTAATTGTCTCATCCTGCAATCTAATTTCAAGACCTGGAAACCAATTTTGCATATATTATTGTATAATCAACTATGTGATATGAAAACTAATGAACGAAAAATATTTGTAGCATGCAGAGGTTAAAGGACAAAATGTGTGATAAAATTGATGGTCTTGAACATGAAATTAAGGTAGAGGGTCTGCTGACTTTGATAGGCACACCACCTGGCGAATGGTACCTTCCCTAGCTGGGTGTAACCATTCTTATTTTCTGGTGTACTCTATTCTAACTCTTTCCTTTCTGGGTTCTATTTCCACTGTACTTTTCAATTTTTGTTTTATTCCCATTAGATGTCATTACAACTCCTGTGGATTAGGGGACAGTTCCACACTTAAAGCATCTGCCACATCATGCACAAAAAATTCTTGTAAAATATTACAAGAAGTAATTTTTGTTGTAGCATATTTTTGTAGTCATAGGGTTCAATGTTCTGTATGAATGCTAAATTCGGAAGTAAGAAGGTTCTGGTATCCATTATGGATGATAAATTTGAGTCCACTGTGGAGTTTGGAAAAATGAATTTGAACTGTAGTGATAATGCACAAAAAGGGGTGTTTCCTCCTAACAGGTGAAAATTTACAATGAACAGGCAGTGGTTCCTGTCATACGTGGGGGTCAAAATGATAATGCACAAAAGGGTGCTTACTCCACAGAAATAAGAGAGGTTTATGTGGAGGAAAAGGTGTTGATGTTGTTATGACAGCGGAAGCTGTAGACGATGAAATTTAGCTTAATGATAAAAGTTCTGTTGTGTGTGGTATGAATGTTAGTGTTGAGCAGACACATTTAATTTGTTAAACGATGTGAAAGTGAAATGGAGAGAGAATTGCATTCTTGTAATTGGATAACCAAAAATAAATAAAGACATAAATAAAGAAATTCAGTTATGGGCTTAAAATTTGATGAACACTATTTTCCATAGTGACATATCTGGTGGTAATGTAAGGTATTATGAAGGACATGTAGATATTAGTGAAGAATATAAAAGATGTTATAAAATGTTGCAAACACATTTCATTTGTGTTCTAAACAAAAGATATGAGTTCGTAAGTACATTAATTTTGTTCTGTGATATAAAGTATTTTGCTATATTTTCTTTAAAGCCCTCCAAATAATTGTATGTGGACAAACTGCATTACCAATCAATAATATTTCACTAATTGGAGACAGATTTGTAATTGTTGATGTATAAAGGAGCGCAAAGAAAATGTTTTTGTGTAGTAGTTACTTACAGCAAGTTCATCACAGTATTTTTAGGTTTCTCAAAATGCTTAGACATTCTCATAAAGTTATATTACGTCTTGTGGCTAGGGCCTCCCGTCGGGGAGACCGTTCGCCTGGTACAAGTCTTTCGATTTGACGCCAATTCGGCGACTTGCGCGTCGATGGGGATGAAATGATGATGGTTAGGGCAACACAACACCCAATACCTGAGTGGAGAAAATCTCTGACCCAGCCGGGAATCGAACGTGGGCCCTTAGTATTGACATTCTCCCGCGCTGACCACTCAGCTACCGGGGGCTGACTGTCATAAAGTACAGGTTCTACTGTCATGCCACTACGATAAAATCAATGAAAGTAACTTTATGTCAAAGGATAGAGTAATAAGCAGATATTATTGTTATGTGTACCATCTTTTGTGTGTCCCGCATATGTTATATGACATTTGGTGACAATTTTAGAGCTACAGAATAGGCGAAAGGTCACACTTTGTACCTGTATTGAAAATTTGTGAGAAAAGAACTTTGTAAAGCGAAATTTTGCTCTTTTTCGCATTTGAATGAAGTAATGATACTAGCTAGTCAAAAATGTTGTATATCATGTAAAGGAGAACCTATGAATATTGATTTGTTATACTCCAAATCTAGTTGACATAAACAGTTCTATTATTTTGTATCAAAATGTTTCTTGCATTCAATTCTTTCAATTTTTGGGTGCAGGGGAATTTTAATAATACTAATTATGGTGAGATAAATGTACTAACTGATCTTTTATCATATGAAATGACCGATTCCCAAGTTGAAGACTCAAAACCCAGTAATCCACAACCACACAGCAATATGAAAATGTATAAACGTCAACATATATGAAGACTTAATGTAATTACTGCGGTGTATGATAAGCAATTACTTGTACTTTATTTTTCAAACTCACGTTTCAAAGATGATTTCGCACAAATAAATCGATAAGTGGTAGTATTTTCTTTGCTAAATGTTGTTAGAGGTAAACCTTTGTCTTTAGACAGTTTGTAGTACAAGTTTGAAGTGCGAGGGTGGAGTACAAGTTATGTGTGTTGTGTTAGCGTGGTGGTTGATGTTAATTTGTATTGTGAAGTGAACTGACTGAAAATTTATCTATTCAACAATACGAAGTCCACCAGTATTCATATTATTTAACAAAAAGAAACCGAGTATCGTCTAGACCAATATAAAAAGTTACATTTCACAATGGTCTAAGAGCCTACAATTTGTAACAAAGAAGGAGGATAGTAAAAGATGAATATTATGAAAACTGTTCATTCAGAGTCTATCGTTGCTACCTGTCTCTGCAGTGTGTCACTATCTCAGAATGCCAAATGTTGTGAAAATGTGACCAGCCGCCCAAATTAAAACTTACTTCAAAATTAATGAACTGATTTAGGGGTACAAGAGGGTGTTGACGGTCGCCTCACTGGAAAGAATCATACTTCCTGCTAGCCAATCCTGCGAAATTATCATCAATTTCCTTACAACCGAGGTAAATATAACCAGTTTGCACCATACCCCTCAGTTAGGTTCGCAGTCCCTGGTGATGACCCTCAATAAGATGACTTCTTACTCCCTACTGTCCGTGAACGAACCATCGTCTCTGTCCCACTTCTTACACCTAATTTCCAGTACATAGACCACACACTAAAACGTGTCTTAACACTCGAATCACAGCACAAGATATCATCCAAACACTACAAAAGAAACCAAACACTGCTCCTGCTCCCGACTGTGCTGCCTTTATGCACCTAGAATGACCAGGCTCCTTCCTAGAAAACCTTGCCCAACTTTATAGAGTGATTCTGTACAGAGGCTGCTGTACCGAGCAGTGGAAAACCTCCCGTATTCTACTTATCGTTGAACCTAATAGTGACTAATCCTCCTACCGACTCATCAGTCTACCTAGGTATTCAGCATCGTTTGCGAATCCATCACGTCCCAACACACATCTAAACCAACGTCTTCCCCTCTCTGTCAACCAGTGTGCCTTCCACTCTAACACTTCCACTGACGAGCTAATCCTGTGCCTTACCCACTTCCTATTCCACGAATTCAGTAATAGAAATTCCGCCATCTTTGTGTCCCTTGACCTTGACAAAGCATTTGACCATATATGGCACTGTGGACCCTTTCAACCCTTCAGTTGTATGTACATCCAACAAATTATGTTTGTTTTAATGTATCTTTCTGGCCAAACGCCCATCCTGTTAACCATGATCAACACTAATTCTACATATACATTTACACGTATTCTCCATAAACCACGTTTCAGAGTGTACCAGTGTCACTTTCCACTTTTCCTGTTCCAGTCGCATATGGTTCGCGGTGAGAACGATTGCCTGCCTGTGGCCTCGAATCTCTAATTTTACCTTCATGGTCTTTTCGCTAGATGTATGTAAGAGGAAGCATTATATTTGTTGCTTCTTCCAGGAAAGCACACTCTGAATTTTAGCATTAGACCATATCGTGATTCAGACCTCAACTCTTGCCGTTTCAGCCACTGGAGTTGACTTACCTTCTCCATGAAGTTTTCGCGCTTACTAAATGACCTGTAACGAAAAGGCTATTTTTCTTTAAATCTAATCTGTTTCCTCTATTAATCGTATCTGGTGTGGATCCCAGATTGACGAACAATATTCGAGTATTCGTCGAGGATTCTTACGATGAATCTCAGTGAGGCATGCGCCCTATTGGCGATAAATTTTATGTCGTCGTCACACTTTAAATCGCTCCGTCTGCATGCTTATAGATACATTATGGAAGTAACCGGTTCCAGTGATTGTTCTCCAATCAAGTAATCATATAGTAGAGTGTCCTTCTGTCTATGTACACGCAATATGCTACATTTGTTAATGTTGAGGGTCAACTGCCACTTCCTTTGCACCTAGCATAGATCGTCTGCAGTTCTTCCTGGATCTCTCTACAATTTTCTAGTCTTGCGACTTCTCTGTACACAATAGCATCATCCGAAAAAAGCCTCATGGAACTTTCCGATATTATCTATTGCCTATTTGTATGTATTGTGAAAAATAACGGTCCTATGATACTCTCTTGGGGCAGGCCCGAAGTTACTTTTATGTCTGAAGACTTCTTTCCATTCAGAATGACATGTTGTCTTTGCTAGAAACTCTGACCGCCAATCAGACAGTTAGTCTGATATTCCGTACGCTCGTCTTTTGTTGATCAGACAGCAGTGTGGGACTGTTTCAAACGCTTTACAGAAGTCAAGGAACATAATGTCTACCTGGGTGGCTATATTTACTGGTTTCTGCGTCTTATGAACGAATAGAGCGAGCTGGGTTTCTCACGATTTGGAGCCCACATTGATTCACAGAGACAAAATTTTCAGTCTCCAGAAATATCATAATACGTCAGCATAAAATATGTTGCAAAATTCTGCAACAGGCTGACTCCAGAAATATAGGTCTATAGCTTTGTGCATCTGTTCCACGATCCTTCTTGAAAACGGGAATAATGGGCTGTGCTTTTTTCCAATCATTAGGAACGCTTCGGTCTTCTAGAGACCTTGAGAGGTGACACGCCACTCTCTCATTTTAACAACATTGTCAATGTGACTAACGTTCATATTTTAGGTAGTGATCTTGGTGTTCCCTAGTACTACATTTGGTCTGTGTGGTTTATGACCAGTTGGCAGGAAGTGGGTAGAAGAAGCCATTTAAGAGAGACTGCTGTAAACTGAGCCTTTGTGCAAACAGTGGGAAGGTCATTAAACTCTATCCATTCCCATGGCTCAAATGGTTCAAATGGCTCTGAGCACTATGGGACTTAACATCTGAGTTCATCAGTCCCCTAGAACTTAGAACTACTTAAACCTAACTAACGTAAGGACATCACATACATCCATCCCCGAGGCAGGATTCGAACCTGCGACCGTAGCGGTCGCGCGGTTCCAGACTGAAGCGCCTAGAACCGCTCGGCCACACTGGCCGGCTCCATTCTCATGTTAGAAGCTGGGACGATATGGACAAAGTGGCTGGTGCATGTGTTTAGTGGAGGAAATGCTCTCATGTCGCCAGGAAGTCACCAGGTCCTACTAGCAAGTGGCAAAAGCATGTTTGATGGGCACGACTGTCTGGGAAGCTTAACAGCCTTCTTTCAGAAACTGGAAATAGTTGAACTGGAAAGATTAGATGTCTCCTTAAGTGAGGGACTAGGGTCCTGTCTAGGTAGATATTTTTGCCAAAAATATTGCCATGCTCACCGTGAGAACGACGTCTCCCTAATCTAAAATCTCCTTTTTTCAGACAAGAGCGATTTTGAGTCGCTGATTGGCTCCTCGCCCCCCCCCCCCCCCGCCCCACCAGCGCGGGATCCCCGTTGCTGTGTCTGGATTGACTACCAGGCCAACAGAACAGTGAAGAGGGAGATTCAGTGAGTAGAGCAGAGTTCGATTGGTTTCGTTTTTTTCTCATTCGGCTCCCTTACTGACGGCTGGTGGAAAGTAATTGTCATTCTCCGCCTTCCTCGTCTTCCGGTCCTCTCCTGGTGGAGAACTCCACGCCTTTCCGTAGTGGGTGAGACTCGTCTGTGTCTTATAATGGACTAAGAATCAATGGCAGTTTCCAATTGTACCGACAATGGAACTGAATATCATCTCAGACATAACGTGTGTAAATACGGTGAACTTATTTGTTCAAAAATGTTTCAAATGACTCTGAGCACTATGCGACTTAACTTCTGAGGTCATCAGTCGCCTAGAACTTAGAACTAATTAAACCTAACTAACCTAAGGACACCACACACATCAGTGCCCGAGGGAGGATTCGAACCTGCGACCGTACCGGTCGCTCGGTTCCAGACTGTAGCGCCTAGAACCGCACGGCCTCTCCGGCCGGCGTTCTTATTTGTCCTGTGTCGGCCATATGACGTTTGACAATTCAGCATGCATCGTTGTGCCTTTGAGTCAAATTGGTTTGGCCAGACCTGTGAACGGGTGCGCCTCACACTGGAATCTGCAGGGATTTCAGGGCTCTGATAGGGAAGTTCCCTACGTTCTGATAATCAGAACGCCAGACGGTGTAGTTTGCAGATTTTCCTGGACGCGTCAGAACATTACAGCTGCCGCTGAGCGCCGCTCCTCGCCAATAGCGCGCCGTTTTCTGCTGCCGCCTGAATCAAGGTGAAAAGATAAAATACTGTTGCATCGGCGTAGGGTTGTTAAATTATGTTAACAGCTCGCTTTTCTCAGGTGAACTATAGTTTCTGGTATACTTGGCCGTAGTTGATTCCATCTGAACAGAATTGGGCCTCACAGTGGATTCATACAAACAAAGTCAAGTTGCGTTGTAAAAGGCTTAATTCAGGGGAGAATTTGTACAGCTTCCACCCCGATGTATGCTTTGCCAATCAAACATGATCCCGTTTCTGAGTTATGTTTGTCATTTTTATTTGATATTTATCAGCTCACTGTAGTTATAAAAGAATTAATTAAGCTTGTCGCTACTTTGTAAACTTAAATACGCCACAGTTCTCATTCATACTCCTTCAACTATTCACTGTTTTTATTTTAAGGTGGTACACCAGCAGTTCAAGGTCCAATCTTATTAAATTAATTAATTTGGGTTCTGAAAGCCACCAAATGCTTAGGCAACGAAACTGCCACAAGTAAATTCACTAATTTCATTTACAAAGAATTAAGGTGGTAGCACACGATTTGAAGGTTATTGAGAAGATAATACTTTTCTTTATGTAAAGATAATAACATTTAGCACCATTCAGACATGAAGGGCTTATTTGCATAGTGGTACAAGTCCATTACCTTCACTTTTCTGTCTATAATGCTTCTGAAATTAATGGTCGAAACAAACAAAGGTTCATCTCTAGCAAGAAGCCATATGCTTGAATATTTCTGGTATCTCAACTGAAGATTTTTCAGCGCTCATTTAACTTTAGGACTCTGTATCCCAGAATGAAAAAAAAACGGACTTGTACCACTATTGAAACAAGCCATTCATATATTTTTATAATTAAAGCAAGTGGCGGCTAGCGACCTATGGCACACTGCTGGTCGAACAGCGGCAAGCTGTTTCGCAAATTGTCAGTAGTTTCGAAGTGGTATCCTATCAAGTACAGTAGCCTTTCCTCTGTTGAGGGATTTGAGTTGCTTTTCTGTAGCTTAGTCGCTTATTTCGGTATCTGTCATTTTTTTGTTCATGCAATAATTTAAAGAAGGAACTACTTCCTCTGTGAAACGCTTTTGGAGAAAGACGTTTAATATATCGGACGTTTCTGTGTCATGCTCTGTGCTATTATGGTTACAGAGCGTCTGGATAGATGATTAGATCCCGTTACTGATTTAAATTCCTTCGTTTTCCATCTCCCAAGAAGACTACTTCAAGTCTGTCCCAGTTCCTCCACTCTTGGACATTGTCTGCATTGCCCAAATGTCTAAAGCGTCTCCTGCTGTGTACCTCATCCAACACAATGTCGACATAGCCTTTCTGCCCCTGTATCCCGCCCTCTAGAAATCCCCAAGATTCCTTCCACCTCATCTCAAAATGTACCCAGTGGTTCCTTAAAATCACTCCTTTCACAAAAAGGGCATCTAAAATCGTCGTATTAGATTAGTTGACACTCTAAAATATCTGATAGTACTTCTCGACTGTATACCAACACAGTAACCGGATTTACAAAATATTCAACAAAATGTCAACCGTAGACTAAACCTGCTAACGGCCCAAACATGGGAAATGCGTCTCACCAACATACAGCACATCCAAAAAGCCTTAATCCGACCAATCCTCTCTTACGCCAGTGTCTTCGCTCCACCAAAATTCTACCATTCTCTCAGGATCCTGAAACGTCACGGATTCTGGCTAGCCTTCCGTATATGGCTACCGTTCTCCACTAGCATGCAGTATGAGCTTATTAATTTCCTGTCTCCCCTCCACAATATCGAACACTCAGATTTCCTACGCTTCCCGTAAACTTTGCGCAAGCCACCCAACCATTTCGTCCCTGACTATTAACTCCCATATTCTGCCACGTCTGTACCATTACATCCTTCTGATGTTGGACCTATACTTTCTCCACATCCTATCCTAGCGATATGTAATAACCTCCGCATATTGACTGCTAAATCTACCCGGATATCTAAACACCCTTTGAGCTTTCACTGAATACTCCATCCCTTCCCACACTTTCCGCCCTCCGTATCCAACGCTCAGGCTCCTCCCCCGCAGCTCATCCACGTCATGTCATTTCCACAATAATCTCCCTCCTCCCCTCCTCACTACTGCTTACTTCTGGAATCCCATTCCAGTAAAATGAAGCGCTTAATTGCTTACTTTTTTTAGAAAGACTGTTGTCAAATGACTACTTTAAAGAGTACAACAACATTTTACTTTAAATGTTCAACATTCAACCGCCTGTACTGAGAACATATACTTCTATGCATATTATAAATTGAAATCCCTGTCTTCCCCTGTGCTTTCTGACTGTATGTGAAGGCTAATCTCAGCAACTATTATAGGGTCCTGATAAGGTTTTCATTAACAGATAGGGTGATTCATGAGAAAGGTTTGCGTATATAATTTGCTCCTCCTATGTAGTGATTGGTGTGTAATATGTGCATTTTTATCTCTTCGATATTTAATTGGCGTTTGGAGTGACATCTCGTGGCACTGATGGGACCTATGAGCTGGCCAGCTACAGAGGATACGTTTAATGGCAGTTCAGTAATCAGCCACCACAACTCATGAGACCAGCGGAGCTTGACCAGAAACTGTGATGAGCCGGTGGTCTAGTAGTACAGGGTGTGTGTGGACACTGGAAGGTCGCAGTATTGAATCCTTTTCGGATCACTGATAGTGTAGTCTTTCTTTTAACTTAATTGAGAGGTGCTCAATGTTACAAGAATTCGCGAGAAACGACACATGGTTCGGATTCCACGTTAAACAGTAGGTTTCCTTTCCGCAGTTGGTGATTGTGGTAAGGCAGGGACACAATAGTGTTTGAAATAGTATCCAGTTGAAAGACATGCACTAGGAGATTCAGCCACACAAAACTACTATTACCAGATTTTGTATTTTGAAGGAAGAACAGTCTTTAATGCAGGGGAAACAATGCTTTTGTTGACACGTTTCGTAATTCTGGGTCATTATCAGAAAATTTTAATATATAAAAAAATATTTCTGTTGATTCATCAGACTGGTGAAATGCGTCAATAAAAGCATTGTTTTTCCTGGATTCAAGACTTTTGCTGTCGTAATACTATCTGTGGTTGCTACACCAGTTAGGTGTTGAAACCTAGCATATACTTTAGAATTTTGGGCACTTTTATTGTACATGTTTATGTGGAAATTAACTCGCACTTTCTTTTACACTGAAGATGTATTTTCTCAATATTGTGGCATCTCATTAACTGATTTATGTCTTATAGCTTGTTTTCATGTATTAAACTCAACTATATCCTGGTTACTCGGTGTAAATACTGCACTTTTTGCACTGCTGGCGTATATTTGCAGACATTTCAGAATATTGCAACATCTTAACTGTGAGAAACAATGTACTACCATGTTGTGTTTTTTACAATAGAGCCATCTAGTGGTAACAGCTATAACTACTTACTCATAGTGCAACCAACAAACTGAGGACGACTGTAGCAGTGAACCATCTATTTGTGTGGTACAATAGAAAATATAGTTGACAAATTTTTCGGCTTGTCTGATACTTCACTGTATTTCGCTGCAAATCAGGGCACTTGGGGAGGAGATGCTTCTTGCAGATTGCGTGAGTTCAGCGGGGGCAGGAGCAATATCCCCTCCCCTTTCTTCCTCTCCTCTCCCTGACCTTCTGGGCTTGTTCTTTCCTTGTCACCCTACTAACGCTATACTTGTAATACATAATACTTTACCTTTCCATTTGAGATCTGAACTAAGGGGGAGGGAGATGACATTAGTATCATGCAAAGGAAACACACGGAGAAAACTCAAACTATAAAACATTAAGAAGAGGTTGAGGTGTTGTTGTTGTTGTTGTTGTTGTTGTTGTGGTGGTGGTGGTGGTGGAGGTGGTGGTCTTCAGCGGTATTTTATACAGCTTCCACACTGGTTTCTCCAGTGTAAGCCTCATAATCTCTGTGTAAATCCGTTTGAATGTGCCAACCCTATTTGAGCCTTGGTCTCCCCAACAACTATAATCCACACACTTGACTCCATCACCGAAATGACGATTCCTTAATGACTCAAAATGTGTTCCATCGACCAGTCCCTTCTTTCAGTGAAGTGGTACCCTAAATATTTCCTCAATTATATTCAGAACCTCGTCATTCGTTATTCCATCTACCCACCTAGTAATTAACATTTTTCCGTAGCAACACATATAAAAAGCTTCTATTCTTCTCTTGCCTGAACCGTTTTTCAGCCAAGTTTCGCTTCCAAACAAGGCTACACTACAGATATATACCTGTACAGAAGATTCCCTAATAAATTTGTATTCGATGTCAAAAAATTTCTGTCCTTCAGAAACACTTTTCCTGCTATTGTCAGTCTGCATTTTGTATCCTCTGTACTCGAGTCATCATCTTCTATTTTGCTACTCAAGTGGCAGAACATGTGCACTACTTTTAGTATCTCACTTCCTAATCTAATACCCTCAGCATCGTGTGAGGTTACGTATATTAAGGCTGTCTAATCGGTCGCTCAGTATTGGTAAGAGGCGAATTTGCTTGTACGTCTGAGCGCCGGTGGACAACCCCAGGGCTGTCAAAGAGCTGTAGCCAGTCCAGAGCAGCGACCATTGCTGGCGAGCCCATCTGCGGGCACAAAGCCTTCGTCATAAATGGGGAAATCCAGCTTGGATGATGCATCGATCGCTTAGGAGGGTCAGCTATGCTCCCAGAAATGGCGGGCTGTGAGACAAACTGACATGCGCTCTTACAGCTCTTTGAGAGTCTATAATAATTCACATTCAGATATTAATGCAAACTTTAATACCTCTGTGATCTCAGAAAAATTAGGCACATCCAATGGCATAACTCTATTTGAATATCTATAAATCTACACAAGTTAATATTTCACATTGAATAAATATGTACACAATGAATCTCTGAATTACGAAAATTTAATCGCTTCATGCGAAGCAGGCAAAAAGGAATACAAACGTCTCAAAAATGAGATCGACAAGAAGTGCAAAATGGCTAAGCAGGCATGGCTAGAGGACAAATGTAAGGATGTAGAGGCTTATCGCACTAGGGGTAAGACAGATACTGCCTACAGGGAAATTAAAGAGACCTTTGGAGAAAAGAGAACGACTTGTGTGAATATCAAGAGTTCGGATGGGAACCCAGTTCTAAGCAAAGAAAGGAAAGCAGAAAGGTGGAAGGAGTATATAGACTATAGAGGGTGTATACAAGGACGATGTACTTGAGGGCAATGTTACAGAAATGGAAGAGGATGTAGATGAATATGAAACGGGAGATATGATACTGCGTGAAGAGTTTGATAGAGCACTGAAAGATCTGAGTCGAAACAAGGCCCCGGGAGTAGACAACATTCCATTAGAACTACTGACAGCCTTGCGAGAGCCAGTCCTGACAAAACTCTACCATCTGGTGGGCAAGATGTATGGGACAGGCGAAATATCCTCAGACTTTAAGAAGAATATAATAATTCCAATCCCAAAGAAAGCAGGCGTTGACAGATGTGAAAATTACCGAACTATCAGTTTAATAAGTAATGGCTGCAAAATACTAACGCGAATTCTTTACAGACGAATGGAAAAACTGGTAGAAGCCGATTATGGGGAAGATCAGTTTGGATTCCGTAGAAATATGGGAACACGTGAGGCAATACTGACCCTACGACTTATCTTAGAAGAAAGATTAAGAAAAGGCAAACCTACGTTTCAAGCATTTGTAGACTTAAAGAAAGCTTTTGACAATGTTGACTGGAATACTCTGTTTCAAATTCTGAAGGTGGCAGGCGTAAAATACAGGGAGCGAAAGGCAATTTACAATTTTTACAGAACCAGATGGCAGTTATAAGAGTCGAGGGGCATGAAAGGGAAGCAGTGGTTGGGAAGGGAGTGAGACAGGGCTGTAGCCTCTCCCAGATGTTCTTCAATCTGTATATTGAGCAAGCAGTAAAGGAAACAAAAGAAAAATTTGGAGTAGGTACTAAATACCAGGGAGAAGAAATAAGAACTTTGAGGTTTGCCGATGACATTGTAATTCTGTCAGAGAGAGCAAAAGACTTGGAAGAGCAGCTGAACGGAATGGACAGTGTCTTGAAAGGAGGATATAAGATGAAAATCAACAAAATCAAAACGAGGATAATGGAATGTAGTCGAATTAAGTCGGGTGACGCTGAGTGAATTAGATTAGAAAATGAGACACTTAAAATAGTAGAGGAGGTTTGCTATTTGGGGAGCAAAATAACTGATGATAGTCGAAGTAGAGAGGATATACACTCCTGGAAATGGAAAAAAGAACACATTGACACCGGTGTGTCAGACCCACCATTCTTGCTCCGGACACTGCGAGAGGGCTGTACAAGCAATGATCACACGCACGGCACAGCGGACACACCAGGAACCGCGGTGTTGGCCGTCGAATGGCGCTAGCTGCGCAGCATTTGTGCACCGCCGCCGTCAGTGTCAGCCAGTTTGCCGTGGCATACGGAGCTCCATCGCAGTCTTTAACACTGGTAGCATGCCGCGACAGCGTGGACGTGAACCGTATGTGCAGTTGACGGACTTTGAGAGAGGGCGTATAGTGGGCATGCGGGAGGCCGGGTGGACGTACCGCCGAATTGCTCAACACGTGGGGCGTGAGGTCTCCACAGTACATCGATGTTGTCGCCAGTGGTCGTCGGAAGGTGCACGTGCCCGTCGACCTGGGACCGGACCGCAGCGACGCACGGATGCACGCCAAGACCGTAGGATCCTACGCAGTGCCGTAGGGGACCGCACCGCCACTTCCCAGCAAATTAGGGACACTGTTGCTCCTGGGGTATCGGCGAGGACCATTCGCAACCGTCTCCATGAAGCTGGGCTACGGTCCCGCACACCGTTAGGCCGTCTTCCGCTCACGCCCCAACATCGTGCAGCCCGCCTCCAGTGGTGTCGCGACAGGCGTGAATGGAGGGACGAATGGAGACGTGTCGTCTTCAGCGATGAGAGTCGCTTCTGCCTTGGTGCCAATGATGGTCGTATGCGTGTTTGGCGCCGTGCAGGTGAGCGCCACAATCAGGACTGCATACGACAGAGGCATACAGGGCCAACACCCGGCATCATGGTGTGGGGAGCGATCTCCTACACTGGCCGTACACCACTGGTGATCGTCGGGGGGACACTGAATAATGCACGGTACATCCAAACCGTCATCGAACCCATCGTTCTACCATTCCTAGACCGGCAAGGGAACTTGCTGTTCCAACAGGACAATGCACGTCCGCATGTATCCCGTGCCACCCAACGTGCTCTAGAAGGTGTACGTCAACTACCCTGGCCAGCAAGATCTCCGGATCTGTCCCCCATTGAGCATGTTTGGGACTGGATGAAGCGTCGTCTCACGCGGTCTGCACGTCCAGCACGAACGCTGGTCCAACTGAGGCGCCAGGTGGAAATGGCATGGCAAGCCGTTCCACAGGACTACATCCAGCATCTCTACGATCGTCTCCATGGGAGAATAGCAGCCTGCATTGCTGCGAAAGGTGGATATACACTGTACTAGTGCCGACATTGTGCATGCTCTGTTGCCTGTGTCTATGTGCCTGTGGTTCTGTCAGTGTGATCATGTGATGTATCTGACCCCAGGAATGTGTCAATAAAGTTTCCCCTTCCTGGGACAATGAATTCACGGTGTTCTTATTTCAATTTCCAGGAGTGTAAAATGTAGACTGGCAATGGCAAGGAAAGCGTTTCTGAAGAAGAGAAATTTGTTAACATCGAGTATAGATTTAGGTGTCAGGAAGACGTTTCTGAAAGTATTTGTATGGAGTGTAGCCATGTATGGAAGTGAAACATGGACGATAACTAGTTTGGACAAGAAGAGAATAGAAGCTTTCGAAATGTGGTGCTACAGAAAAATGCTGAAGATTAGATGGGTAGATCACATAACTGATGAGGAGGTACTGAATAGGATTGGGGAGAAGAGCAGAGTGTGGCACAACTTGACTAGAAGAAGGGATTGGTTGGTAGGACATGTTCTGAGGCATCAAGGGATCACCAATTTAGTATTGGAGGGCAGCGTGGAGGGTAAAAATCGCAGAGGGAGACCAAGAGATAAATACACTATGCAGATTCAGAGGGATGTAGGCTGCAGTACGTACTGGGAGATGAAGAAGCTTACATAGGATAGAGTAGCATGGAGAGCTGCATCAAACCAGTCTTAGGACTGAAAACAACAACAACAACCACAACAACAACCACCACAACAGCAACAACAACCACAACAGCAACAACAACAACCACAACAGCAACAACAACAACCACAACAGCAACAACAACAACCACAACAGCAACAACAACAACCACAACAGCAACAACAACAGCAACAACAACAACCACAGCAACAACAACAACCACAGCAACAACAACAACCACAGCAACAACAACAACCACAACCACAACAACAACCACAACAACAACAACAACCACAACAACAACAACAACCACAACAACCACAACAACAACAACAACCACAACAACAACAACAACAACAACCACAACAACAACAACAACAACCACAACAACAACAACAACAACCACAACAACAACAACAACAACAACCACAACAACAACAACAACAACCACAACAACAACAACAACAACCACAACAACAACAACAACCACCACAACAACAACCACAACCACAACAACAACAACCACAACAACAACAACCACAACAACAACAACCACAACAACAACAACCACAACAACAACAACCACAACAACAACAACCACAACAACAACAACCACAACAACAACAACCACAACAACAACAACCACAACAACAACAACCACAACAACAACAACCACCACAACAACAACCACAACAACAACAACCACAACAACAACCACAACAACAACCACAACAACATCATGCGATTTCAACAAACAGTATCTCAGATGAAAGCAATGAACTTTAGCTGTCCCCTCTGAAAGGTACATGTACCTGTCTATTTTATTTATTGATTTATTCGGTCTTTTACATCTTTTACATTACTCAAATATTTGTCAGATCGTTGTATTCTCCACATTTACATAGCTAACGCATATAGCATGAATACCTCACATATTATCTAACTTGTGTAGTTATTTAATGAACAGTTTACAATTTTTCGAGTAACTTTATTGAAAGGTTGATTCCAAGCGCTACTAAAAAGCTGTGCTAACACAAAAGTGATAAGTCACGTGTGTTAGCGGACACCACAATTGGAAAAAGAACCAAAAGACGCTTCTGTCAGGAAGACATAAATTGTTTAAACAATATTTGAGAGCTCTCTGCTGTCATTAATCAAAAGCACACTTGTACAATAATGCTGACTTATTTATTTATGAACTATTACTTATTATTGTAAATGACCTGGGTCTAACTGTTTGTGACATTTATTTATTTAAATATTGTTGTAGTATATTGGTTTCGACAGGTAAGTGGTCTACTTGAATCAGATAATGTCTGTAGAGTTAAAGACGGCATAGTTTTGGTGGGTACAGACTTCAGCCAATGGAAAAGCAGAGAGTAGCGAAACACTACAGGAGTCAAGTGGAGACGAACTTTTCAAGTGACATGCTCAAGGGAGCGATTCGGGAGACTTTGTGGAGAGTCCTGGAAGAAGGCAGACCTATCAGAAGCAATTTTCGTGATTCAGTTATGTAGGTGATTGTTTCTGGGTGCCGAACGGCCTCTACAATATTTTAACTTTTGAAGGGACTTTATATTTCGAGAGGAATGAAAGTTTTCCAAAGTAGGACTTTAACTTTTCCCGCTTGATTTACAGAAGTGACAAGGGAATGGTCAGACTCATCATGCCGAAAGGAATACATCTTTTTTTAGCACTGTTATTTAACTGTGCAAAAGGTCCGTATGCAAAATTGTAGCTGCTGACATGAATTGGAAGTCACCTAAAAAAAGTAAAAAAATAAATAGAATCACGAACATGGCTGTGTTTCCTGCTTGGCGCTTGCAGTGACGGCTGGCCACCCCTGGAAATGGCGAGTCGCGAGCGTTGTGCGCATGGTCGGGAAGTGCGGCCGTCTTATCGCGGCGTTCACTAAACAGGAATATCGCTGCACGGGTTTGGTGGAAAGGGAAAACGAATATTAGTTTCTGAGGCATGCACGTCCTTTTAATTTCTGGTAAGTATTTCGAAACATACCGTCCTGAAACTGGTTAGAGGTGTGAAAGATGTTCTGTACATGTTCATCTGTACTCCGCAAGCCACTTTACGGTGAACATTCAATCTCCCCTCACAGGTGATGGCGAACCCTGTAAATGTTTTGCTGCTTGCCATGGTGACACACCACAGACGCCAAATGAAGCAGTCAACAGGAAACACGCGTTAAGCCTATGTGTTGTGCTACATGGTTGTTAAACTTCTAGACGAGCATGTAAATGTCGCAGACATGTGGCTAGAGACAACTGGAACACTCGATACTGCAGACTGTGAATCTACAGACGGCGAAGACACTGACGAAAGTTGCACTCATGAAGACTCTTCGAGTGATAGTGCTGCATACCATCATCAATTATCTCCGAAAGTAACACCAGCAACTACAATTACCTTATCAGACAAAGAAAAAGTGGTGACGTATTGGTTGAACGAAAGTGGTAAGAAACGCCTACGTGTCAGTACTGTTCAAAATAAGTATCGCTTTGTCCGTTCTGAACGTGAATTGTATAGCTGGAAAAAGGAAGTCGCTCGACGACGTAAGAGTCGACTGGAAATTGCGACGGAGATAAATGCGCGACTCTTTGAGCTATTTACCGATGCCAGACAACAGTCATATTTTAGTGTCAGCGATACAACATTGCGTGATTGGGCGTTGGAGATTGCCAACGCGATAGGCGCTATAGAATTTACAGCTTCTCAAAGTTGGATTAGTCGCTTCAAAAGATCACATAAAATTCTGGCAAAAAAAAAAAAAAAAAAAAATTGTATCGAGAAACAGGTCGGAAAATGAAGTGAACAAATCGAAATGGTAGCTTTTCTTACGAATGCAAAAAATAAGATAGCCAGTTTTTGTGAATCATATGTGTACAATGCAAATCAGGTTTTCAAAAGGAAATGCGTGCGAAAAGAACACTGTCATTCAAACGGGAAAAACATATTGAGGCGATTGCGCAGTCCACGACTGCACTCACCCATTCATACACTATAATGCCCATAATTAGTCTGGATGGTTTATTGCTGCCTAAACTATATGTGTGTCTTCAAGAACCAATTGGACGTTTTGGACCACGTGTCAAAAGAGCAATGTTCTACGCAAACAATCTTGTGGTAGACCCATCGAAGTCTGGAAAAATGGCAAATGAAAAAGTTACACTTTTCATGCGTCATGCTTTTCTTCCGTTCTGCGGGAACAAATCTCTTCTTCTAGATTCCTGGTCAGGTCATAAAAGGTCTGAGTCTTTAAAAGCTGTATTTCGAGCCCACCCTGACAAAGAAGTAGAGATACTTCAGATTCCACCCGGCACGACGAACGTAATTCAATCTTTAGACAGAATTTTTCCGCCAGTGGAAGGCATTTTACAGAAAACTAACAGAAAATTATGGTGTGCAGATCACTAATTTCCTGTCTATCACCGTGACAATATTCTCAAGCTGCAATCAGTAGTACATTATCAACTTTCCTCCCCACGGTTTCAGAATTTGATTAAATACGCCTGGCACTCCTCGAAATATACTGATACTAGGCCTGACTCATTCCTAATACCAGCTCAGTTTTGTCGTCGGACATCTAACAACGTCTGTGATTCGCCGGGCTGTCATATGTCGTCTTTGCTTGTATGTTCTTGGTGCACAAAAAACCCTATGTTTTTAACATTGTATCAATATTTCGCATTTTTGCGCTAATTACAAAAAATAAAATTTTGACGTGTTCTAAACCGTATATTTATTTGTGTCTATGTCATAGCTATTTGGAAAGAATATTGTAGATAACGTATCAGCCATATTTGTCAACGAATGTTTAATTATCATACGATCGCTTTCACTGGGGGAATCAGCTCTCTCACTGCTGTGGCAAGAGAGCGGCGCGTAGCTGACGCCACCTTGTCCCTAGATAGCGTTGGTATAACGTAGCGAGAGAGGTCAGGGTTGTACAAGAGGCAGTTATAAGCGCGGAAACCATGCGACAATTTCTTACTTCACAAAATTGTTACAGACTTCCAGGTCATGTCAGCAGCTAAAATTCTGCATACAGACTTCTTGTAATGTTAACTCACAGTGGTAAAAAAAAGCAACAGGTTTCGACATGACAAGTCTGACCATTCCCTTGTGAGAATAGAGTATGACTTACTATTCTTCACGTCACGTGTGTTAATTTGTGAACCATCAAGTTGAACTCTGAACTATTTTTAGCAGGTGAATCTTTCGTGTATTGTGATCACGAAATGGACTTCCCTAAATCTACAAATGCTGTAAAGTTGTGATTACCTTTCCTCAATCTGACTTCTAAGATAGGTCGTAGGGTCAGTATTGAGGGAGGGTTGAAACATACCCCCCGACGTTACTCTAGAATCGAAACTAATCTTCTCAGAGGTTGGCTTCTACTAGTTTTTACATTCTACTACAAATAATTCGTCTCAGTATTTCTCAACCATGCCTTATTAAACTGACTATTCGGTAATTTTCGCACCTTTGAAGATTTTTTTAAATTGGAAGTTTCACATTGAAGTTTAGGGGTATTCCGCCTATGCCACAAATACGTATGTAACACACCAGTTGGAATAATTTCGGCATAACAGACTCTTCTGAGGACGTCATTGATTCTGTGGGATCGTCGTCTACTTCAACGAATTTGCTTCGACTTAGTTTTTGCAGCGCTCTGTCAAATTCTTCTAGGAACTATCATATCTTCCACGCAACTTCTATCACTTCTTTCTTTACTGTAACATTTTCGTTTCCCTTGTATAGCCTGTTGGTATGTTTCTTCCTCCATTCAGCTTTTACTTCTTTGCTTAGTAGTGGCTGGCCGATTCAGCTATCGATATTCATATAGCTGCTTCTCTTTTCTCGCTAACTGGAAGTGTACATCAGGTACATGCTTTCACAACCCATCTAGAACTTTCATTTGTAATGAAAGTAGTCGTGAACTACGAAATAGTTCGCGATTTCACAAGAAATGGCGCAAGGTGCACCTACCAGTTGGATACATGTTCTGATTTATTCGAAATTGAATTGTTAACCGTGTCTCCGTGGTCTCTAATACCTTAATTTTTTTACCGTTGAAGAAGGGGTAGGTGTGACTCGGGGCGGGGCGAAGTGGGCTGTAGAACTGCGCACTCTTATTGCCCGCTAGGTATGCCCTTGAAAGCACTCTTCACCTATAGTTGAAGAAAGAATATAATATTATGCGCTTTTGGGATCAGAGATCCACAGCAAAAATGCCGAAGGAACGGATATGTTTTCCAATGCTAACAACTCAGGAGCGTGCACAGTAATATGAATTCGTTAATGCGCAGTATAGGGACTGTCAGCTTTAAATGTGGTACATGTTTGAAGCAAAGAAGTATGAAATAAAACACTGTTGCAATATAATGCAATGAGTAGACGAAAAATGACATTCAGAACATTTAGTATATATTTGTGAGTGTGTCTTACTGCAGTTAATGTTATAAATATACGATACTAATTTATTTAGTTTACTAAGTAACAGCAAGATCAGTAGGGGAAGGTGGCGTAAAGTGGCCACAATGGGAAAAGTGGCCATTGCTTAGTTCTTGCCCTGAACAGCACTGCTACCTGCCAAGAAGTCGTTAGACTAGTTCTAATGTACGTTACTATTGTCAGTGAGTGACAGAAGCACCTTGTTTCGTTGTTAGTAAAAATGAGTGAGTTATCTGATTTAAGGTAAATGATTATTTTTGTTACGTCACTTGCATGGAGAGTAATAACTTTTTATAATATTAATGTTTAAACAAAGTGGCTTCCAAATATAGTTCTTTAATTCAGTTTGATACTCTCCTTTGTGGATCACTAATGCCAACATCGCGTCCGATCGGGAAAACTTATTGCACAGCTAGCAGGGGAAAGTGGCCCATGTGTTCACCCCAATAAGATCTATTAAAAACTACGGTTAAGACAGATATAACTCACTTGTAAACCCTATTATGCCGAAAGCTATCACCATTATACCCCTATGTGACAATTTGGAAGGAATTGAGCATTATAACCGTCTCTTATTTAGGCCTGTTACAGAAATACGATTGAAATCTGTCTACTGCAGCTGCTTAGTATTACTTCAGTTACTAGGGAACGCCGGGGGGGGGGGGGGGGGGAGGGGGAGAGGGGGAGATGGAGATGACTAGAAAATACGTGCAGTAATCAGAAAATTGACATAATTTGCTCGTGCGATAGCGCTGGTTTAGGCACGGAAAATTTATTACTATGTAAGCCTTCAGCAAAGTGCATGCTATTCCAGTAACACACACACACACACACACACACACACACACACACACACACACACACACACACTCACTCCGAGGTACCTGCCTATTGTCAGTACTTGCCCTTAAGCACAAAGATTTGGTGACTGATTTGGCACATTCTATCACGTAGCCTGTGTGACGAGTCTTGTGTATATCTCGCATTTTATTAATTATTTTATTGTAATAGTCCTAGTATTTTATGAAAATACTTGGTGAGCCTCGCTTACGTCAGTAAATACCTCAGTAACAGATGTAGCAGCTATTGAAATGCAGAACCATCACTAACGAAAATGACTTCAGCTGCTAATTTTAATGATTGTAAATGCTAGCTGCTTTTCCTCAGATTATGTTGGCCGTATTATTGAAGGATGGTTTTCACATTTCCCCTTCAATTGTCCATAGAGATCAGCGACAAGTGTCAATTGAAATGGCCACTTCAGAATGATGCTCAGAGAAGCTAGAGGTGGAATTTAGTGTTAAGTGGAATAATGCCACGCATGTTACACTTTAGTAAAAACTAAGAAACCTCAATTTTTCCCTTTCCTACTTCGTCAGAAACAGTCCTGTCACCCTGAAAAATAATCCTCTATCAAAGTTTAGTTCAAATGGGTCTGAGCACTATGGGACTTAACATCTGTTGTCATCAGTCCCCTAGAACTTAGAACTACTTCAACCTAACTAACCTAAGGACATCACACACATCCATGCCCGAGGCAGCATTCGAACCTGCGACCGCAGCAGTCGCGCGGTTCCGGACTGAGCGTCTAGAACCGCTAGACCACCGCGACCGGCTCAAAGTTTAGTATTGCGGATCTGTCTATATTGGTGTTGTATCCTACGTGCCGATTATTACTAGCGCCAAGGAACAAAAACGCAGATTTAATAGGTCATGTTGGCTCTCGTATTGTCTCCGTTCTTTCCACTGTAAATGCTGTTCGCAGATGCAAGAGAATGGTAGTGAACACTGGCGAATCGTCTACGAATGTTTATTCTCTGGCGTTCGCTTCCATTCACTCCAGTGTCAACCGTGCTTTAGAGAAACGTATGAATGGCCACAGAAACCCGTCCTATCAAGCTTTGTCTACCCTGCTACTTCTATTCTGAATAGAAAATCCAACCCAACGTCTCCGTGGGTAACGGCAATCCTACCCATAGCCCAATACCTGCAGACATCTCTCGACATTTTTATGGGACAGTTTTTCCGGAACTGCTCCGTAGCCTGATAACCAACCCGTTATTCACATTACACTACCAAATAAATTGAAATTAGAATTTAAGTATGAACGTATCCAAGTAACGAACAGCAATGTCGTTACTTTAAATACATTTAATTTCTGTAATTTAATTTTTCTGTGAGCTAAGTGCATTGGATGCCTGAGAGTGCTAGTGGCATAGAGGCAGAATAGCAAACAGGTCGTATAACTTCTTTTGATACAGTACAGAACTGCTGGCAGGTACGCACTGGGTGACAGTCGCTCTTTCGGATGGTCATGGTACACCAGTGCGTGCCGGACTAAGCTGGTCAGCAAGACTAGGATTGTCTTACCGAAATTATTTTTTTGACAGGGATGAAAACTCGCGAGTGCCTACGTGCAGCCACTATCATTGGTTGAAATATGAAACCATCCCTTTAGTGGGGAGAATTTCCGCTTTCTGTCCCATTCTAAAACAAATGTGTATTACTGTTTACTTGCAGCAGATTCGTTAAGATGAGGGAGACTGCAATTTTTTTGACTAACAACTCTGAAGGCTCACAGTGATTGGCTAGCGGGAAATATGGTACTTGCAAAACCAGCAAAAGTTTTAGAAGGAGCAGATATGAAAGTGTCATCTGAGATCCAGAAAGCTAACATTCGCTTCATCTGCACTTCCAGCAGACGACACTAGCCGATGATCTGTCACAGATACTGGCACCAAACTAACTACTACCACTCCAGCAATTATCTGCATCTGACTTTCATAATGCTGGTATGCGCCGCATTTGTGCATGTGACTAAGAGGAATTCTGAATTAATTCAGGTACTCAGTGAACTGCCTTTACATGTGCTTAAGTAAGTGTGCCAGTTCTCATATGTACTGTTCTGAGTCTTTCCTTTAACCTGTGAACTACATCAGCAATCAATGGGTTTACCTACATATAGCAAATTGTACGATATTGGCATTTCCTTTCCAGTTTCTCCCCTCTGTATCAACGTATTACAGGGAATTATCGTGTGTTTGACACTATTTAAAGCATTGTGCACTTTCAGTATTTTTATTACATATTCAGTGTGTAGAATGAAGTTTACATGTTCCAGCAATAAACAGGACTATACGCAGTATCCATATTTCGTATTTAATTCTGCCACCCCAGTTCTAGTACTGATGCTCAGTGATATCCACTATGCAACTTTGTCTTAATATTCCACATTATCTTATGGTGAGCACTCTTCACTGTATTTGGCACCAGGTTCTAATAACAGGCGTGGTTAAAGCTCAACTGTAGTCTCACGTGTCCACTATCACTCCCTCTCCAGCAGTCATCCAAATAGCTCATCTATCAGGAGCTTTCTGTATAGTAATTTTTAGTTTTCTAGCCAACACATATACCGAACTTGCAGGTAGTTTCATTCCTATCCCCGAGTTTTAACTTGTTTTGTATTATTCGAAGACTAGCGTTGTTGTATGGAAGCTACCAGTCTATCTTCTGTAGGCAGTAAGTACCCACTAAATTCAGGCATAGTAATAGCTTGACTATAGTACAGTCCAACTATATCGCTTCACCTACACTTAACTGTCTCTCCCGAATCGTTAAGTATCTTTTGTACTAGTTCACATTTTTAATGTGGTGTGCACACAGGACGCCAGTAGAAGCAAAACGTTGCCTTGGTTTACTATGCTTGGAGAGTCAGGCGATGGTGTGGGTGGAACACTACAGAGAGATGGTCCACATCTAATGTCGTCCCAGTTTGAATTTTCTACGCATCCCGTAAGGCAATTACGCCCAGTGCTGGGATGGTTCCTCTCTGAACAATGTGGCCGATTGCCTTCTCACATACCATGCACAGCAGCCAACTGAGACTGACATGGCTGCTGTGGGCTGTTGCCACATCCCCTTTGCTGGTAAGATTTAGATGACTTCTACCAACAGGCCTGAGGCCTGTATTTGACGGTAGCTGCTGAAGTGCCGAATTACCACCAACGTATGCGAGTGCAGTAGCTACCATCACCCAGCCTCCATGTACGACTAGACATCTGTGACGCTGGCCAGTCGCTCGTTGAGGGGCCATGACTCAACTAATGACCTTGTGCAGAGCTGTTAATAGGACACAGTCTACAATGTCAAGAATAGTACCCTGGCAAATTGCTGGCCGTAAGAGGTGGTGCAGGGGTTACACCGAAACGAGATGCCATCTGAGTGATGTGGAGTACTGAGTACATGTGTCCCTCGCTGCGTCATGCCCATGTGAGCGCGACCAATGCCCTTCTGCTACCCTGGCTACTTGCCGAATCCAATGAATCCAACTATATCTAAATGGTTCTGAGCACTATGGGACTTAACATCTGAGGTCATCAGTACCCCAGAACTACTTAAACGTAACCTAAGGATATCACATCCATGCCCAAGGCATGATTCGAACGTGGGACCGGAGCGGTAGCGCGATTCCAGACTGAAGCGCCTAGAACCGCTCGGCCGCACCGACCGGCTCTGTTTATTGGTGCCTAGTGCCTTGAAACATTTAACAGATCCTTACTACTGCATTCCGCTGCACATCATCCTCACAGCTCCAGCACTGTAGCACATCCAATTTTCAGTTGTATTTGAAGGTCTATGTACTCTGCCAGAAAAGTAATAACATGCTACCAAATGTGTTATTTGTATCCAAAGGGATTGAGCTAACATGTTTAACAGTGTCAAGGGGAGGTACTTTGTGCCTATCTTTTGGAAAATAGAATCTGCTTTATATTTTCTAATTTTGTAAGATATTTGATGAATTCTGGTAGGTCCCAAAAATATTTTAAATTTCAGTCAAACTTAAATTTGAGTTTTAAGTGTTGGCAGTATGTGTCAGTGTTCTTTAACACAAGTTCAGGAACTCGCTTAGACAGTCTTTAGAAAGTGTAAATTACAGTAGAGAATGACAACTTTGAACTTTAAATTTTTTGCTGGGCATAAAGTACACCCCTCCCTACACTGTTGGTAATGCACGTTATGGAAATTATGTTGGTACTGGTACAGTTAGTAGAATGATGTTACTAGCCTTCACAGTTCAAGCAGGAACTTTCACAACCACCCTGAAACTGGGGAATCCGTTCCTTCGGATCAACACCATCAGATTTTATTAACAATAGTGATGCTAGCAGCTCTTAAGATGAAGGGACATGCTAGTGGATATGTTGTATGTCTGAACAGGAAACGCTGATAGACCCGAAGTTAACAGGTTGTTAGTGAAGTGAAGGTGTTATTTTACAGCAACGTTTAGACAAGTTTCCTACCCTATCTGCTGACCTGAAGAGGACAACCAGGAAACTTGTCAAAATGGAGCCAGAGAGTGACGCCTGGGCTAGTCATAAGCTGAGAAGATATCAATATCTAAATCTACAAGCGAAATCTGCATTTGTATAGTGATAGCTGTGTCAGGTATCAGGTCGAGGCAACAGTAAATACACCAAGTTCTGTGGATAAAAATCCGGTCTCTACCAGAGTGATGCTCAGCATTGTGCATTTCTACAACAAGTTGGACAGACTTTCACTGCACACAAACTTTATTGAAACTAGAACGACACAGACATTTAACAGAATGTAAACAGCTAGTAAACCATTTCACAGCAAGTATGTTAGCTAAGAGATCGTAACTACGATGCCTAGTCGGTGTAATAAACATTTTTCCTTTCGTAGTTTTCCTACATTGTTACATTAGATCTGTAAAATCCACATCAAATATCGGTCGAGCTTAAAATATCACATTTGACTAGTTACGACACGGAACATGCAGCATGCTTTGACGTCTGTCGTGCGTGGTAGAGCGACGGTCAGTACTGCAGCGGCAGCAGGCGCGTGACCTGGGAGTGGGGCTCCACCCTGCGCGTCCGCCTCCAGAAGACGCGGCGCCACCACGCGGCCAGCCGCGCCGCCAGGGGGCGCGTCGCGTCGCCGCGGCGGCGCCACCAGCTGTCGGGGTCGGCGCGCGCCAGCAGCTTGCCGAAGCCGGCGGCGTCGCCCGCGCGCGCCCGCAGGCGGCGGCGGCAGGCGGCCAGCTCGGCGCGAGCGTCGCGCATCGCGGGCCGCAGGTCGGCGCGCAGCTCGCGCTCCGCGGCGGGCACCGCCAGGTGGCAGAGGCGCGCCAGGCGCCGCGCGCGCCGCTCGCTGCGGGACGCGAGCACCGCCAGGCGGCCGACGTGCGCGTTCAGCGCGTCCCACACGGCCGCGTGCAGAGCCCACAGCTGCGCCAACAGGCCCGCCACGTCGTCGCCGCTGGCGGTCCGCATGCCCAGCTGCAGACAGTTGGGAAATGCCACGTTTCTCAGTTCACACCATCTTCGGTCAATACCTGCTAACTGAATGGTTTAACAATACACTGACATAACTAAAAAGGTGTTTCCATCGTCCAGATAATTTAACGTTTAGTGATCACTAGCTCCTCTATAGGAACCATTACCGCTTACTGAGCAACAAACTAAAAGCTCACTCTGTTCCTCAATGAGACCCTGTAAGCAGGAGATAGATGCCCAGCTAGGTACTGTGTTCCTCATCGTCCTGAAGGCATTTGGTGTAGTTCCACACTGCCACACAATGAAAAAATACGAGCGTACACAGTATCAGGCCAGTTTTGTGGCTGGATGGAGTCAACCTTCTATGAGAATGAATACATATTGAACCCACCAATTGAAAGTTGTACGAAGGTCAGAATTCGAACCCAGGTCATCTGCTCACTAGCAGATGTGTGTACCACTGCACCGTCATGATACTGCAGCTAACAGCTGTATAGATTACCCTCTTATGTCTCAGTCACTGATAGAAACCTATATGAAGTTAAGACAGTAACGTACTCTGCTTGACAAGAGTATAGAGGGAGTAACAGCATGTCATTCTCTATGGGGAAGACTTTAGATGTAAAAGTAACTTTCGCTGTGCCCCAGGGAGTGTTTTACAACCTCTACTTTTCACTACCTGTGTGGGGTTGCTAGTCCTCCATCGGGCGCCTCCCCAGGTGGCGGATAGGGGAAAGCCTTCCAGATATGGGTGGCACCGGGGAAGTGAAATACCCGGCCTGGACCAATACTAGCAGCGTGGTGGCGTCTGTACTCTAGTGGAGCGGCCTACCGAAGGAGTCTGTAACCCATCTCAGGGACGGCCTGGAAATTATATCTCCAATCCGTTCTGAAGCAAGCGTGGCTATTATGTTTCTCACCTTAGTTATGTTGTGTGACAATGTTAAATTTTCCGCAGTAATAGCCCCACAGTCGGATCTCCGGGTGGGAGCAACTTTGATGTCCCAAACACAAAGTGGTGCTGCGAAGAAGATACAGACTCTTCGAGTTTGTACATATAACTGTCGCTATCTAATAGGCAACGACAGACTAGAAGAGATCGAGAAAGATTACAAAAATCAACTGGAGTATTGTTGGTTTAAGCGAAGTACGCCGAAAAGGGGAAGACACTGTTTGCACTCTGGCAACTTGTTTTACTTTTGTGGCGATCCAGAAGGAAAACTCAATGGAGTTGGGTTCTTAATCAACAAGAATATTGCTGAGAGTATGTCTTAGAAGGAACTTCCAGCAGGCCAGCTCGAATGGTCCTGAAGGTGTCGAATAGGTATAAAATACAGGTTGTTCAGGTGTACGCTCCCACCTCAAGTCACCCTGACGAAGAAATTGAATCCTTTTATGAAAGTCTGGATAACACCTGTAAAAATGTAGCGATTGTCACTTCCAGATGGTAATTGGCGATTTCAATGCAAAAGTTGGCACCAAGAAACAAGGCGACACTGGTGGGCAACTATGGGATTGACGACCGAAACGATAGAGGTGAGAGATCAGTCCAGTACACTTGTATGTCCATCATGAATACGTTATTTAAGAAGCACCCTGACCGAAAATGGAATTGGAGGAGCCCAAATTTCAGTGTCAAAAATGAGACTTTATTCTGTCAAATATTCCGCAGATTGTAAAAGACGTATCAGTGCTAAATCAGTTCAACACTGGTAGTCATCACCGTTTTATGAGAGCAAGGGTCGAACTGAATGTAAGAAATGAAAGGAATAAACTTATTAAAGGGAAGAGAAGGGTAATCAACCTCAAAAACCTGGAAGAACATTCCTCGAAATTCCAAGAAGTCCTCCAAAGCAAGTTCCACGTAACTAAAGATGGTGATTTGGCGGAAATGATTGTTTCAAGTGCACAAGAAGTCGGTGGCCTATGCAAAAAAAAAAAAAAAAAAAAAAAAAAAAATAAAGAAAACAAAGAAATTCAGTGCCAAAACTGAAACCCTTTTACAACAGAGGAGAGAAATGAAAATCCAAACCGATCGTGACGGTTGTGTATTCCGAACTATGTAAGACAGTGCGAAGAGAGATGAAAACTGACATACAGAAATTCACTGATGACACCTTACGAGCAAGCTTGGAGAACAAGACAAGTTTAAAGTCAGCCAAACGCAAACTCACAATCGGTGAAAAGCAAATTATCGCACTCTATGGAAATGACAGTCTAATCACTGAAAAGGAGGCGTTTTTGAAGTTCATCAGAGACTTTTATAGCAATTTGTATAGCAATCCAGGAGAAAATTTGAGTGTATCTAAATTAAATGATGTACCTAGTGTTCCAGATATACTCCCATCGGAAGTATAGTGTGCTCTAGATAGCATGAAGGGAACAGTGCCGGGTGATGAGCTTAGCGCGACATCCTCTAACTGGCAGGAGAGGTAACAATCACTTGGCAAAAGTGATTACTTCCTGCCTGCACTATGCTTCAATCCCATTATCGTGGAACAAGTCCAAGATTATTTTGATACATAAGGAAGGAAGTATTCACAATACTAAAAACTACCGTCCTATCAGCTTTCAATTTTGTACAAAATTTTCACAAAGATCTTGTTAAACCGAATTAGTTCCACCCTAGACTCAGCCCAACCTATAGAACAAGCAGGATTCCGAAGCAATTTCAGCACTATTGACCACATTCTGACCGTTAGTGAAGTGATAATCAGAGCTAATGAATACCAACTGCCTCTCTGCATTGCCTTTGTTGACTGAAAAGGCATTTGACTGTTAGCCATGTAGCTGTCCTCCAAGCTTTGAGTGAAAAAAGGAGTGGGAGCAGCATACATTGAAGTGATCGGGAAAATGTACGAGAATTCAGCTTATGTTAACATCGGCGATCAACTCAAGAATTCCGCATCATGAGGGGTGTCAAGCAAGGCGATCCCATCTCCCCAAAACTGTTTTCTGCTGTATTGGAAATGTCTATGCCAAAGCTGAGCTGGGAAGGTAAGGGAATTAGAATTAATGGAAGAAGGCTTACCAACTTGAGATTTGCTGATATTGCCTTACTGGCCAAAGACTTCGCGGAGCTCCAAAACTTAGTTACAGATCCAAAACAAAAGTAATATCCAACAAATGGGTCCCAGCTGGAGAAGTGAAAGTCAAAGACAGTCTACTAGAAGAGGTCACTGAATTTGTCTACCTTGGCTAGATTATAAATATGAAGGGAGACATAAGGCCAGAAGTCTATCGACGCATCAAGCTTGGCTGGCGAGCATTTGGGAAGAATTCAAAAGTATTCAGATGAAAAATGTCAGTAAAAATGAAGAAAGCAGTATTTGATCAATGCATTCTTCCTGTGACGACGTATGGCTGCGAGACGGACACTGAACTCATTTACAAAAGGGAAACTTAGGACAGCACAGAGAGCCATGGAGGAATCAATGCTGGTCTATACAAGAAAGGACAGGGAAGCACAGATGACATCCGGTCTGTGACAAAGGTTAATGACATCTTAAAGAGTAGGTTCCTCGAAATAGCAGTGGGCTGGCCACGTCGCAAGAAGACAACAGATGGACGAAGCTAGTACTGAAGTGGAGTCCGAGAGAGCACCAGAGGCCTAGAGGAAGACCACCAGACAGATGGGACAAAGACATCAAGAAGATCGCTGGTAACACCTGGCAGAGAACTGCCCAAGACCATCCCACTTGGATAAGACTTGAAAGCCTACCTGAATCCACAACTCGAAGAGGCCACATCTAATGACTGAATTGACTGATCATGATTTCTCACAAAGACATCAAAAGTTTAAGGTTTTGTGCACATTATGTATGCAGGGAAGGTGCACATACATACGTACAGAAGGTCATTTGTTGCAGGGAGCAGCAGTTTACATCAGGAAGTGCAACATTAGTATGTAGACAAAAACCTTTTGTTGTATAGTCTTACAACTGCACAACAATCAGTTTAAGAAGTTACTTCCATAAAATATCTGATTATGTTTATGAAACTAGTAGTGGAACAACCACACAAGACCAAGTGTGGCCCTGCACTCATTCATGGTTTGTGTTCATAATGTATCGCTGCCCAACAGCTGGCAGTTTCTGCTAACATTTACAGCTCTTGCACTGACGCATGACCATGCATTATGTCGTCAACTACAAAAATTTCATAAATTTTTTTTTTGGTCATCAGTATACTGACTGGTTTGATGCGGCCCGCCACGAATTCCTTTCCTGTGCTAACCTCTTCATCTCCGAGCAGCACTTGCAACCTACGTCCTCAACTATTTGCTTGACGTATTCCAATCTGTCTTCCTCTACAGTTTTTGCCCTCTACAGCTCCCTCTAATACCATGGAAGTCATTCCCTCCAGTCTTAGCAGTTGTCCTATCATCCTGTCCCTTCTTATCAGGGTTTTCCACATTCCTTTCCTCTCAGATTCTGCGTAGAACCTCATTCCTTACCTTATCAGTCCACCTAATTTTCAACATTCGTCTATAGCACCACATCTCAAATGCTTCGATTCTCTTCTGTTCCGGTTTTCCCCACAGTCCATGTTTCACTACCATACAATGCTGTACTCCAGACGTACATCCTCAGAAATTTCTTCCTCAAATTAAGGCCGGTATTTGATATTAGTAGACTCCTCTTGGCCAGGAATGCCTTTTTTGCCATAGCGAGTCTGATGTCCTCCTTGCTCCGTCCGTCATTGGTTATTTTACTGCCTAGGTAGCAGAATTCCTTAACTGCATTGACTTCGTGACCATCAATCCTGATGTTAAGTTTCTCGCTGTTCTCATTTCTACTACTTCTCATTAGCTTCGTCTTTCTCTGATTTACTCAAACCATACTGTGTACTCATTAGACTGTTCATTCCGTTCAGCAGATCATTTAATTCTTCTTCACTTTCACTCAGGATAGCAATGTCATCAGCGAATCGTATCATTAATATCCTTTCACCTTTTATTTTAATTCCACTCCTGGACCTTTCTTTTATTTCCATCATTGCTTCCTCGATGTACAGATTGAAGAGTAGGGGCGAAAGGCTACAGCCTTTTCTTACACACTTCTTAATACGAGCACTTCGTTCTTGATCGTCCACTCTTATTATTCCCTCTTGGTTGTTGTACATATTGTATATGACCCGTCTCTCCCTATAGCTTACCCCTACTTCTTTCAGAATCTCTAACAGCTTGCACCATTTTATACTGAACGCTTTTTGCAGGTCGACAAATCCTATGAAAGTGTCTTGATTTTTCTTTAGCCTTGCTTCCATTATTAGCCGTAACGTCAGAATTGCCTCTCGTCCATTCTACAGATGTGATTTTAGAATTCCAAAACCAGTTGTGGTTTGAATAATTAGCGCAACTGGAGCAGATCTCCAAATCACGAATACAGCAGATGCCAGACATTCATGAAAGAATCCTCATGAAATTCAACCCACAGATGAAGGAAGTAACTTACAACTGTAATTTTGCTCATCAAATGGGATCTGTAATAGTTGAGGCTGTGACGGAATTTAAAGATCCAAATGAGAGGAGCACTTTTAGTCACAGATTTGTTAAGTCTGACAGACTCACTGCCACATTCAGCCGACTCCAGTGGCACATGCTACGACAGATGTTCTGCATCACAATATCTGGTCTTGCTGATGTTCTGAGATCGTATCTTTCTAGAAGAGTCAACCAATATTGTTTCCTTTCACTTGTATCTCAAGTCACAAGAGAAAAACATTCTAAACCACACAACCTTACCAGCAATCATTACTTCTGCAAACGATACACAACTAACATGGAAATGGGCAATGGCACAAAATGTACCATGCGCTGCACACCGTAAGGTGGCTTGTGGAACAAATGTAGACACTTGGCTAAATGTTCAGTCATCATCACATCAGTTACCAATTTGCCTTCAGTGCAATCTTCAGTTTACATACAGCCATTATCATAGCAATGCCTCATATTCAAGATTTCAGAAATGATGGCATGTACCATTGTTTTGTACTAAAACAAAACCTCTTACAGAAAGATTTTGCATACTGTCATCACACCAGCACATTGCTAACTACTGGGGAGCTTAGACCAGTAAGCAGATGTATTTATCTGTTCTTTTTGTAAGAAAGGTTTTGCTTAATGTTTCGTCATAATGGAATCGGAGGAGCACATGAAAGATCATGGGATCGATATGTTATTGATGTTTCAACTACAAAATCGAGTAGAATTTTTTTTCACTACTTTACAGTATGATGTTCCACCCCTTGGCCTGGATGTATGCACCATTTCGAGTGGGAATTTTGTCAAAGACTTTTTTCCCTTCCTGTGTTATAAGCTGCCTCAGGTGTTTTAGCTGTTCCTTGATATCCTGGAATCTCCCACTGGGATGGAGCTGAAGTCAGAGCTGGTCCCCCACATGTTCTATCGGTGACATACGTAGTAATTTTGCTACTTTAGTGTCTCAGCACAAGGCAAATCTTTCATATGCACGCGCCACTTGTGGACAAGAACAGTCTTGGCCTAAAATGTCATCGCCATACTATCGCATAGAGGCAACACATGAGGACGCCAGTTGCCTGTCACCCACTGTTGCACCATCAGAGTACCCTCAACCACTACCAGCTGTGATTTTGTGGTTTTCCCTGATTGCTCCCCAAATGTCAGCAGCAACAACGCTGCACCTCTCCGAAATCTTGGAAGAATGGGGCATCTTCCCAGGTCGCCATTATACCCGCCAATGTGCAGAGCAGTACATAATCGCTATTAATCACAGAAATGCAATGTCATTGAGCAGCAGTCTACAGCCCACTCCGAATACCACCATTTATATTAAGAGCTGTCTATGTACGGAATGATAGTTCCCTATTGTGGCTGCTGCTAGTCTGACCAGTGATGCGAGGTGACAGTGCTGCAGGGAGTTCATTACCGTTCTTTGAATTAGAGGCCCAGATCAAGCGATTATGATGTTCTTGATGCATGACATGATCGTCCCTTGTCACAGGTGGTCAACCTACCCTCACATTGGCATGCAATCCAACTTCCAGCCACACCCAAATGACCCCCAAATACGTTTATTGTATGATCCGACCATCTGGCCAAATGGATAATGCACAATGAGCTCCTTTTCACACTTCCAGGTGTGAACGCTGTATCACACGAGCATTCTGCACCTGCACGTCTTTCACAGGGCTTCCTGAACATCTGTCGCTGTTCAGGCCTGTGTAATAAGTAATGAGATCTGGTAGCAAAATTAATGCACTCGTGTCCACTCTACCTGTCACAGTTGCAACTATTTAATACCAGCTGATACTGTGCACGAGTCTAATGTTATACGGACGTGCAATAGCGTTTTCTAAGTTCATTTGTCAAGCAATGTACATTCAGAGTTATTTGTAACTGAAGCCGTTTCAGAGGACGACTGCATGGAAACTGAAGAAAATACATCAGCGGACAGTATTTTTTGCATGTTTCTCCACTCTTTACAGGTGTTCAGTATGGTCACCGTTTGTGACACAGCAAATGTCAACTCATCAGTTTAATTCAATGATGTCGCCTACATGAACTGCTTGGGAAGGAACTACAGCAGCCTGTTTTGGAAACAGGGTCACTGGGTTGCCTGTCTGCAGGGGGTTAACTAATTCCATGTGAGAATACATACGGGATGATTTCTACACGTTCTGATATATTTGTCCTAATGGAAGTAGGCCATGGTGCATGTTACCAACCGAAACCTGAAGAGGTGCTCTATCCAATATTTTTATGTGTTTCTTACATCTCATGCTGTCATTTCAAAGTAGATCATAAATAACCCTGAAAAATGGGCTAACGTTTCACAGGTATACCATGGCAAGACATACCGAGTTTGAAGGCAGTAAAATAGTCAAAATCAGGTATCTTACAAATTCTGTATTCCGCCAAATACAGAAGCTTGAAGCTTAACATCTTAACAATGTCGGAAATAAATCGCCCAGAAAAAAGCTTTTCCCATCATTTGCTTGTATCCTGTAATGTAAAGCTATTAAAAATTTCAGAATTTTTTGGAGTGCGATTTTGGTGCAATACTTGTTGCAAAATTTAGAACTGCCATTGTGATTGTAATTTTAATGCTATGAGGTACACATCTGAAATTTGTTGCGGAAGTCTGACAGCAAAACCTCCGTCAGACTCCAACTTTCGGGAGAGTTGAGGGTTCTATTTAACTTCATATATTACTGATTCCCAAATCCAAATGAGAGCTCTTATGTGGTCGTGACTTGAGGACAGGCTTAGCAGCTGAAGGGCTTGCTATAAAAAAGTGTTGTGCTACACGCACTCAGGCGAACGAACCAACAGTTCGCTCTGGAGCAGTTGGCCAAATTGCAGTAAGCAGTCAGCGAAGGGGCTGGTCTACATCAGGCGTGTCTGGAAAGTCTGCTGAAGGGTCTAAGAAAGTAATGCCGACAGCAGTTACACTAAATACTGTTACTGGCTTTCAAAGTAATCATTAGCTCCGACACGTGCGACACTTGTTGGAAACTAGTAGCCAATGCACCTAGTGGAATCTAAGCACTGTGCTCAAGCTTTGTTGGATGCAGCAACGTCTGCCAATGGTAGTCCCCGCCAGTCATGAACGGAGCAGTGCATTAACATCAAGGTGTAATTCAAATTAGAGAAAACCGCGATGAAGAGTCGTGGGATGTTAGTGCATGTGAACAGTATATAAACAGTAAATAGAAAGTGGGCTGCAGCAGTTTAAACGTTTTTAGACGGCAAAGCGTGTGTACGATAACCGCTTTAGGGTCCACACGTGCAATACCAGACATTACATGAGAGCAGTGAATGTTTGTGGATGACCAGCGCCCGTTTTCGACAACGAGTGCGGAAGAATTTAATACAAGCGAAGCCCATAACCACTGTTCATGAACATTCAGTCTTTTTGATATTCAAATACGCTTTCCCAGTGTTTGGAAGTGTTCCACAAGAAGCGTTTGTTGACAGTTTCAAACTGCATTACAAGCTATGTCCGAAATGTGCTCTAGGTAATGGTAATTACTTTGAAGGCCAATAAAGTTCTTTTTAGCTCTTGTTTCCTTTATTTTCGGAGAATATTCTTCGCTTTTCAAACACGCCTTAAGTAATTCGATTTTACCAGATAGAACTTTCCATTATCGAGAAGCTTTACTTTCTACCAAATATCTCACTGCAGACTGTGTTCCTCCGCAAATGAAGCTTAGAGACCGACCAGTGCACTGGTAATTACAGATAATTCAATCATTCGTGGGTAGTGTAATATTACATTTTGTTACGGAAGTAACTGTCAGATACTGTGTTGTATCTAGGAAACCAAGACGTTACTCTTTGCACTAAAAGCAAAGCACTGCATTATATCTAATTTTTATCATCTGTTGAATGTATTATGGCTCCAGTTCTATTCTTGCTCTGACAGAGAACAAGGAATGTACAGTTGTGAATATTGTGTTTCACAACTCTATAGTAAAAGTATTCAAGGAGGAAGTAAGTGCTTATCTCTGTTGATTAGGTGACACTAACATAACTATCCGTCCCAGTCATTCTTATTACTATAAAAGTTTCAGCTACACGACGTCGACGTGGAGAGACGCTGTGGAGATTGGCGAGCAAACCTGCAAATAAACACGGTGACTCAACAGCATCTAGAGAACGCAACAAGAAACCTGCCACAGCTCTTTACCAGCATATTCACACCACACACCACCAACACCACACAAACGAATTTAATTTCAATCTACATTTCAGCACACCATTCGAATGCTAAGAATACATGTTAATCTTCGCTATAAAACCATAAAATACAATGAAAATATTAGGTTGTGGTCAAATTAACAGCATTTCCATTTCCTGGAGTCAGGCACTGAGTTTGCGATAAGACGCAGGCACCCAGCAATTGCCAACAATATTTTGTGGGGAAATTTCGGAGGTTTTCAATACTTCCGTGAAGTTCTGCAAGCATGTTCTAGCACAGCTGCGCATCCTGCATGCCTACCGCAGTTGGTGGAGCGCTACTGCGGCAGTCGTGGTCTAGCTTCTGCCGAGTCTCGTACAACGTCGCTGCCGAGGGTGCAGAACGCAGTTTATAGCAATTTTGTCACACTAGTTAACATTACTTTTTATTTCGTGTTAGTGTTGACGGCTCGGCATTTGTGATCATTTAAGAGTGGCAACTCCGGAATCTTGTATTGCGTGACCAGCAGTCAACCACGTCGGGACGTTTACTGGGAAAATAACATTTACTTTACTATCTATGTTAACAGTATTGAGAGCGACATAATCGGAGTGACCAAACATCGCGAGCGTAGTTACCTTTCATTCGAATATCGTACCGCCAAATCTTCAAACAGTCGCGTCGAGATCGCTCATGAGTAAGCCCAAAAAAATAAGTTGCGACTTCACTGTCACTTGTATAAATTCGACTGCTTGTTGGAAAAGTAGGTTTTGGGTGTGTACTCCAAGTATTTGAACAGAGGATAAGGTTTCGACAACAGACTTCAGTACATTCATTCGGGCTACGTGGGCTGACTTGCGAATGAGATTCCATCGATCATTCGAAATACTGGTTGTGAGTAGTTTTAACCCGGGCTCGATCCACGAGCAGTTTGAGTGGAGGGCTGTGGAGTTATCACCATTACAGTACCCTAACCATCACTTATTACTACAACCAAATGACCGGAGAGAACTTACAATTCACTTGGGCCACTAGGGCACACTAATTGCAGATATGCGAAACTGAATTCTGTACTTTCACAGCGTTCTAAAACTGATCTGCGCCTTCAGACGCAATTCCTCTAACAATTTGTAATCGTGAGGTATAGTCTCCGTTGAGTCCAACGCCTAGTACTGCAGCTTTAACATGCGTGCTGCATACCGGCAATAGTTCCCTGCAATTCACAACTGCCATGAGGATCACAAGCGTCAACCTACATCCTCGCTAGTCAACTCAAAGCTATCCTGAGGTGTGCAGCAATGAAATCGACATTAACATATAAAGAGCAAAAAATCTGCAACAAAGTCAACCAATTCAACAGCTATTTAGTTAACCTGTGCAACACTTTGAAACTACATCAGCGTCTTTAACAACTCACAGGCACTAACCGCACAGCAGATCTGTGCAGCACTTTGAACTACAGGAATTTAATCAATAGTAACCAAACTAATTTAGTAACTTCCTAGTTTATTCTTGTAGTACTTAAAACCGCATTAAACATTTGGACTAGTCCAAAACACCTCAAGAAACCCATAGAAGATTTCCCTTCATGGAAAGGGAAAGTCAGCAAAACCACCTCAAGATGATCCACAGCTCAACCCACTGAAGAACACTCGCCAACATTCTGCCTCCTCAGCACCACCCGTACCCTGCCCACTTACCAAGCACTACAGATCGGAGCATCAGGTGTTCGCAATAACCTAGCCGACTGTAGCCGAAAGGCTGAGACCCTCGCGCTGAGCGCTATGTGGCACGAAGCGTAGGCCAAAATTTGAAATTAGACTTTGGATATTTCCAGGTAACGTTCGGTTTTATTGTGCGAGTGTTTCCCCAGCCTGGGTCAAATAATTAACAATAGATTACCAAATGTTAAGCTGGCTGTCGAATCAGGACGACAGAAGCCTCAGGGGAATCGGTTACGTGTGGTTTAGCCTTGAGGTCGTTAGGTGTCTGACCCTTTTCCCTGAGTAAACTTTGTATAGAAGTCTCGTGTGTGGTGAGGACAATTTACTGTCTTTCTGCCCGCCAGGCGTCCTACAATACCGATCTAGATTTGTGATGCGATTTTACTGCTGTAGACGGTAGGCAAATTAATCAGTGAAGGAGAATGTACTGCTACTTACCGGGTAGTACAGACTTTTGATTCGTTTAAGTTCTCTCTCTGCCTTGGTCTCGCTGCTACGCCTGTTGCGGGCTCCACTCCCATCCTCAGACCCTTCCACTGAGACGCTGCTTACGTCAGAAGCGAACGTGACACGGCGGCCCAGCAGCCGCCGCCTGAGACCGCCACCGCCGCTGCCTTCGGCCCCCTGGCCTGCCGAGGTGGGCGGACCGGCCCGAGCGCCCCCAGCACCAGCAGTAGTAGGGGTGGTGGTGGTGGTGGTGGTGGTGGTGGTGGTGGTGGTGGTGGTGGTGGGCAGCGCCGGTTCCGCAGACCGACTCCTGCTGGACGCTGGCGCCGCTCTGAACTGGCGGGGGCGGCGCTCTCGCCAGCGTGATTCCAGCGCAGAGTCAGAGGCGTAGCCGTCCTCTACGTCTGCCTGAGGGCTTTTAGTCCGCAGGCTGCGCTTCCACGCCTTCCTCTCACCGTCAGCGTCCGGGTCCCACAGGCTCTTCATGGCACTGGAAGAGATTGGTTTGTTGAGGCATGGGGTGATCAAACAGCAAGGTTAACAGTCTCACGACCTAAGGGACGAACTATGGAAGGAATAAGAAACACCCCAAGGCAATGCAAAGGTAAATAGGCAAACAAAGAGGCAAAAGAAATATTGGGATGGCAGGAAGGGTAAAGAACAGTAGGTGGGGAATGGTGATAGCAGGATGCGCACCACCGCCGTCCCACCCCAATCCCCACACATTACCAGTATCTCGACAACTAGGACAACACCATGGGAGGAAGATGGGAGCAGACAAAACGGCAGAAAATGAAGACCACACAAAACGTAGGGAAATGGTGGGAAACCGGGTCAGTGTGTTGAGTAAGACCGAAGGCCTCCCAAACCAAAGCCAACATTGAGTAAATCCAGTTCCTGAAGGAAATTCAGGTATTTAAATCAGAGCACATGGGATAACGTTGGGAAGGCATGTTTAGTACGAAGGGCCAAAAGGCAGCCGCAGTCCAGCAAAGTATATTACTGTGAGGGGGTCCTGCAACTGCGAAGGAGTTGGGAATGGGGCCTTCTTCCGCTGGAACAAGGGATCACGTTCCATTACACTACCTCATGTGGTGTGTTGCTATCAGGTAGGTTTCATGTTCCAATGATCATATGCACGATAAACTGATGTGGGATGACCCCTCATTTGCATCAGGAATTACATTCCTCAAACTAATTAGAGGGACATGTATCAACATTTGGTATGTTAAGTTTGACATTGGTCGTACCTGTGGTAATGTTGCACAGTTTGAGAACATTGCTTTTCATGTGCGCAATAACTAAAGTAAAACACCATCTCAGCTGTGATGTGCATTACAGTATCACGTACTCCACAAGGCAGTGAATATCAGTGATCAGTGTTTTCGGATGAGGTACAGAGATGGCATTTTTGTACTTTGTATTCGATCAAGCACCACAAATACGACATCTTAATGCAGTGCATGTTGCAAAGGCAGTCTTGTTTGATCGAAGAAGGATGGACTTACCATAGTGTTGCCAAAGAAGCCAGCGTCACCACCCACTATTTGTTAATTGTGGACACGCTACAGAGAGACAGGTCCGTACACAAACGGAGTTGGATATCGTTGCCGAAGCATTATAGCTCCACGTGGAGAAACATCTGGTCAGCCCTGCGTTGCTGCGACATACGGCTATCGCTAGAGCAATGCAAGACTACTGCAGAATCTATGCAACCGCAATGTCTGATTAGACTAGGATAAACGCTATGAGAAAGTCTTACGACCCAGATGTGTGAGTACGCCGCTTGACAACGTCTCATTTCGTCTTCAGTTCGGCCTTTCCTGGTTCAACTGCCGTCTTCAACACAGGCGAAACATTCACAGACGAGTTCAGATTCTCTCTGACGCAAGGTGTACTAGCGTTCGTCTGGTGACTGGTAAGCGGTACCTACCTACTTTTCTTTTTGTTATGGTAAGGGCGCGAACTGCTAGTCGTAAGCTCCCATTCTGTGGCTTAAGGAAAGGTCAAAACCGATTGTTAAATCAGCAGCTATGGGAGCTAAAATCAAGGAGGGAAACTAAAAACGGAAGGAAATCTTAGGAAACTACTATTGAAAGTAGTGAGTGCATTAAAAAAAGCTACAAATGACATCTCACTGACACTGATCAACTCAAGGACGCGATCGGCTGAGCGCGTCATCTGCTAAAAGGGGAGATATATCATGCTACAACTAAAAGGGGGCGTAGCGGATTAAAATAGGGACGCTGAAGTAAAAGCGTGTCTCACAGTCCACGGTTGAGAGCAGTGGGGACAAAGCGGAGGAGGATCGCCATCTAGATGTCGATGGCTAAGAAGACAGTGCCCTGTCCGGAGTCTAGTTAAAATTACCTCCTCGACGACGGTGCTGTTTGCAACCTGTAACCGTGCAAGTAACGAACAGCCCTTAGTGGCTCTTAATTTTTTTATCTTAAATATCTTTGAGACTAATGCCCTTTTGGCATATTTATTACTTTATAAATGACGTAAGTACTGCCAGTCTTTCACGATGATTCTGTACTTGTACTCTGTATCATACGTTTGTAGTCTTAATTCTGTGACTATGTTATAGACCATTCTTTGATTTAAATCCTGGGGAAGACACTCCTAGCAGTGTTGAAACCCGGTTAATTCGTTAATAAATAGCGACCGAGGGCTGTTTTCTTTCAATTTTAACTATTCACGGTCTCTGAACGTGCAGCCATGTACAACATTTTACAGTTTGGTATGTTTTGTTACAAAATTGGTTTTCACTTAAAAACTGTAAAAGGTAGGTTAACGTGGTCTCTTCGTTATGTTTAGGGTGCAATGAAGCACAAAACTAATTTTTACGTTTCTAAGTCCAGTTTTTAGCGCCTTCCATTTTTTAAAAACTGGAATTCCGGTCGTAGTTTTTTTAACTTTGAAACTTGGACCACTTATGAGCTCCGTAGGCACCTTCTGACCAAATTCTGGATTTCTAGCTTTATTGCTTAGCACCACTTCTTTCTTAAAGCGGCATTTTTACGGAAACTTAAGTCTAGGTGCGTAAAGACTTTATATTTGAAACTTTATTACAATAAAATATATGAAAGTTTTTAACGTAAATTTTGACCCGTTGGGGTGACGTGGCGCTACTAGCAGTGAACTGGTTAAGTCCAGGCACACTCGCTCGCCTCCTACTGAGACAGGATACAGCGCTTGTTTTGCTTCAGCCCCCAGACTACATTGGTTAAATTACTGAATGCAATTTTCTCCGTTGTTTTGGTTATCTGAAGGTATGAACAATGATCTTTACATTGCCCCTTGTTTACCATGAAACTATCGTATCATCAGAACCTGCCATGGGCACTGGAGTTCGCTTTAATAGGGCAGTAACTTTATCGGTTCAGTTGTTTGGCGAGAACTTTGCAGAAAATAGCTACTGATATGTAGAAGTACAGTATAACATCGCAAACAGCTCACTACACAAATGAGTGAGAATGCCCACTGCTCTCAGGGTCGTTGGGTACCGTCACAACTAAAGCACTGCCTAGGATTATCTATACAGAGCAACCTGAAGTAGAAAGACATATTTAACAAAAGCGGATGCCAAGCTGATTCAGCTTGGAAGAATCTCAAGGAAATAATTCCCATACTAAGAAATTAGTTCTCCATCTACACTCTACAAACCACCACGAAGTGCATGGCAGAGGGTACATCCCATTATATCAGTTAATATTTGTGTTCCATTCACGTATGGAACGCGGTAAGAATGGCAATTGTTTTGCGTGCTCTAATTATTTTACCTTCGCGATCCCTGTATGGGCGATACGTAAGGGGTTGGAGTGGGTAGAGGTATATCCATTTAATCATTTAAGGCCGGCTCTTTAAACTTTAAGAGACTGTCTCGGTGTAGGTTACATCTACGTAAAGGTGTCTTGCAGTTCTTTCAACATCAGTGACTCAGGTCAAAGGAACCTGTGACCATTTCTGCTGCCCCTTCTCTGTATATGTTCAATATCCCCAGTCCTATTTGTTAGGTGTCCTACACATTTGAGCAACATTGTAGAACAGATCGCACAAGTGATTTGAAGCGATCTCCTTCGTAGAGTGGTTCCCCTTCCCCTGTATTCTACCAATAAACCGAAGTCCACCGCTCCCTTTACTCACGAATGAGCCTATGCGATCATTCCATTTCATATCCGTACAGTGTTTCACCCAGGTATTTGAGTGTGTGGATCCCAATGGTGATTCACTGATACAGTCTTAGGCTACTGTATGTTTTCGTTTCGTGAAGCGCATAATTTTACGTTTCTGGACATTTAAAGCAAGTTGCCATTCTTTGTACCACTTTGGAACCTTTGACTGTATACCTCCAAATGATAGTACTTTTGACAAGCGTAGGTGTGGCACCGAGTGCATTTCGTAAATGTAGAAATTTTGCATCACCTGTCTGCTTTGATCCAAAGCTTTCAGTATGTCATGTGAGAGGAAAGTGTGTTCGGTTTCGCGTTGATCGTTACGTAACACTTGTTCGATTCATGAGTGTTGCTGATCAGCGAGACCCTCATCAGCTTCGATTAATGAATGAAGATAGAAGAGCCGTGCTTCTTGTCATGATATTCTTTTAATCGGTGCGAGAACATTACGGACAAACACTGGTAGCGGACACTGACAGCCTTTGTGCATCACGGATGCAGTGTGCCGTGAAGATGCGGGCAACCTTCCTTCCACACATGTCTCGGGAAATAATCAGAGCGACAAAATAAGAGGAATTACAGAGGCTTGCCGACTGTCGTACCCAGGCACGATCTACGAAGGAAAGAACACGTGAAGGGGGATGGGGAGGGAGGAGGGAAGAAATCAGATTGGTATGATAATCACCCTACGCGTCACCGTAAGTTGGCTTGCGGAGTACAGAAGCAAACGCAGCCGACTTACTCGTAGGCGAAGGGTGGCTCGAGCCACACGGAGTTGTTGCGGCGCAGCCAGCGCACGCACTCCCTCGCCGGCTGCGTGGCGCCCGAGGGCGAGAAGCAGGTGGCGACGGTCTTCATGGACACGTCCCGCGACTGCACCTCGGAGGCGAGCAGCGCGTGCACGGAGTCGCGCGCGTGCGACACGCGGGTCGCGTCCTTCAGCACGCTCTCCGTGTAGTCCTCGAAGTCCGTGTGGAACGAGGCGTCCACGCCGAACAGCGCCGCGAAGTCGTCCGCGACTTTCAACTTTTCCTGCAAAGAGAAGAAAGCATTTCGGTTATGCGAAACAAGCACGGTGTTCACACTACGGGGCAATTAGGAGTAGCTGTTTGGTATTGTCACGGTACAGATCTAGCTGTAACATAGCTTGGAATGCCATTCATGAGACCAATCAGCTTGTTTTCAAATTCGGAATTTTTGTGTCTGCACTTCTTTGGTGGTCGTCTGCTCTTCAGGATTGCATGCCCACATATGTGTTTGAGGTGATCATTTTTACTTTTCGGATAGAAACTTCGCCTTGAGTGTGGTTTCCGGTATAGGAACACCGCGTCGCTGCTTGAGTGTTACCACCTTAACGCTATGAAAAATTTGCAGTGTCGCCTTGAAGATATGCGTATCTTTTGTTATCTAAAGATCTTTTTTACACCCATCAATATCAAGACTCTCCCCACAACCGAAACCATCGCACAATCAGTCGGAACTACTTTTATTGTAGTTGATTGTGAAGTCACTCCCATTGTAAAAAACCCCTACATCAGAATTAAGACGTATTTCCAGTCAAATTAAGTTCCACGTAATTTGAAGCTATGTTGAGTGACAGTAGTACAGAATATTCACTGCATCCAAGTGACATTGGGAGTGTCTTACAAATAACGGATTTTATTCGCATGTATCTACATCTACATCGATACTCCGCAAGCCACCCAACGGTGTGTGGCGGAGGGCACTTTACGTGCCACTGTCATTACCTCCTTTTCCTGTTCCAGTCGCGTATGGTTCGCGGGAAGAACGACTGTCAAAGCCTCCGTGCGCGCTCTAATCTCTCTAATTTTACATTCGTGATCTCCTCGGGAGGTATAAGTAGGGGGAAGCAATATATTCGATACCTCATCCAGAAACGCACCCTCTCGAAACCTGGCGAGCAAGCTACACCGCGATGCAGAGCGCCTATCTTGCAGAGTCTGCCACTTGAGTTTATTAAACATCTCCGTAACGCTATCACGGTTACCAAATAACCCGGTGACGAAGCGCGCCGCTCTTCTTTGGATCTTCTCTATCTCCTCCGTCAACCCGACCTGGTACGGATCCCACACTGATGAGCAATACTCAAGTTCTCCTGTTCGTAACGTACTAGCGACCAAGATTCTGCTTCGCATTTGCTAAATCTGTTTTAAAACGGGGTATACGCCTTAATCTTACCACATTATGACTTTCAGCTATGTTGTTATTGCAAACAAAACCTTGTTTGGGAATTGAAGTCTTAAAATGAATTGCTGCAGATCGTTGGTGTATGGGCTATGACAGACATCCAGCTGTTGTGCCATAGGATAGTAGCGCGGATAAAATTTGTTTAAATGCCGTGCTATCTTAGTTGAAACTGCCTTTTTTGTCAAAGTTTCACAACAGCCTTTTCTCGAAGACAGACTCAACAGGAAGTTCAAGCATTTTGAAGTCCATCTGAATATTTATTACAGTACAGTGTGAAAGTTGGAGGTAAGTGTCAAGAACTTTCGAGGTTTTTTGGAAACTATGTATAGTCATCACATCGTAGTACACACTGATAAAGCTGGACTGAAATGGGGGTGGAAGGGCTAAAAGAGTACAAAAGTAACCAGATAAATACTAATTATCGTGATGTATGTCACATTTCCATTTGATAATGTGATTACGAAACAAATTGTATTTTGTTGAAGTAAAGTATTACCAGAGCTATCCATGTTTTAAGGGATTTTTGTAACTAATCTGTTCTTCTGCTGAGATTAAACAAAATCTGCACTATATCACGGCAGTATCGCTCTGCTCGCGACGCGTTTACGACCTATTGAACTTTAGTGGAGCATCTGGTTTTGTAAGATTAAACGGGCATTAAGACAACGGATAACTTTATTAAAAAAAGCTTAGTGCAAGGTGACATCGCAGGATTCGACTTGGGGTTCATTTTCAGATAATTTCTGTCCTCTTTTGGAAAAAAAATTCAAATCACATCTATGGAATGGGCTTAACGTGTCCAAGCCGATTTGGATTGGCATGTTGCAATGGAAGAGAGGAATCTTTTCCTTGTACAGTGTGGCAGGTCAAGAATCGGAACACTTAATTACCACGGCTTTTACATGAAAAACTTTAATGTATTCATACAAATCAGAAAGACTAATTTACTCTTAGATTCTCTCACGATAAACAGTGGCTTAACACATACAGGGGCAAGAAATATTACTCGAGATTGCCATCATAAAAGAGGGCAAGTCTCACCCTCCTGAACGAAGTGGTGTGGGTGGAATAGGCTAAAGATAATATATCTCTCAAACAAATTTTTAACACGACAGTCACACGGGGCTGTTGTGTGTGGTATTCTCATAGCCCAACACAAGCCCGTTGTAGCACAAGCAGATAGTCAAGCCCCAGACGCAGTTTTTTAATATCAGAAGTGAATTAAATCTAAGTGGAAAGGGAAAAGAAATTTCATGCATTCATAGTTCAAAGGTAATTTTGTGTATTACGAAGAAAATTACGGTAGGAACTATGAGGTATTAAACAAGACGCACGTGGCATAGAATGCCTAGTAAGAAACATCTTAACTCTCCTGATACATAAAAAAACGAGGTGGGAGATTAGAACAAAGGGGTTTCCTTTCACATTTAGTTAGCCCTAAATTTAATCAGACTGTAGTATCAAGTGGTAAGCTAACGTAAAGGAGACTGAAGTTCCAATATACCATTTACTGGGTTAAAAATGAATTTCGGAACAATGATTTCCTTAAATCTTACGCGTATGCGTTAGTGACAGCAATTCATGAAAGGTTTACAAGGTGAAGGCGTCAGACAGCCAAAGGATACCATTATTTCGCAGGTCGATTGTGCATAACCTGAAACTAAATATTTTGTTGCCGCCGCCCCTCTCCTACCCGTTTTTAAGAAAACCACCCCTCAAGGTCATGACGCAACTACTCAGACTTTACAATCTATAGTGAACTGAAAATCTACCATTACTATTAAGGATACAGGTTACGTACCCGTAAGGTAAGCTCCGTTCAACGTAAGCAGCACATCACAACCAAGACACATGGCTGGTGAGGAGAGAAACTTTTCGATTTGCACAAAGATTCTACAGTTTTGATTTGTATTTTCAGTTTCCAAATTTATAATAACATGAGGGTTAATAAGGTCAGTAAATCAATAAGGAACAAGAGGATAGGCGAATTTCTCAAAGTACCTGCATTATTAAAGGAAAACCAGCTCCTGACGCTTTACAAAGGCTCTTTCTCTCACTGCTGCATTTCCTCAGTTTCCTTCGGAGAACTAGATGGCTCGTACTTGTGAAATCTCCGACACAAACACATACACCCTAAATTCGTTTCTCCGGTAGTTTATTTTTGATAAAAACCCGTCACTGCTATGGTGCCGTACCCAGAGACCACAAGATTTCGAATGTACGAAACTTCCACAGAATGGAAGAATTTAAATTAGACAACTTGTGGGCCGCTGTGGTGAATAAAACAGCGCGAACTCTTCCCCGCTACAAAGCTCCATAACATGTTAGTGCAACTTGAGATTTTAAGCTAGGTACACAACACGTCAGTTTTTCCACTCCGTGATTTTGTGAGACCAATGCCTGCCGTGTAAACAGAACCTAGCCACTTTACCGGTAGTATCCGACTGTGCCGTGTTTCAGTTTTTACGCAGCCACTCATTAAATGAAAATACGAAACTCTTGTTCTGAGCGAAGAAATAGCCTGTTTCACCTCCACGAACAGCATGGACAGCATGGACAGTTTATTTCGAAAGTTTTAGACAAGGCAAGGCAGCAAAGCATATTGGAAAAATTAAACATTACATTTATACGTTAACTGGAAAGCTTACTACGTTTTATATGTATACCTTCTGATGCCGCTAAAATTGCAAGGCCATAGTTAACAGCAAACAGTTTTCAAGACGCAACATTGTGTTTAAGCCACGTGAAAAATTCTGCATGTAGCAGCATTCATAATTTGATATATTTTGTTAAGTATAGCGTCTGGTTTTACTAACAAGGGAACCTCCCCATCGCACCTCCCTCAGATTTAGTTATGAGTTGGCACAGTGGATAGGCCTTGAAACACTCAACAGATCAATCGAGAAAACAGGAAGAAGTTGTGTGGAGCTATGAAAAAATAAGCAAAATATACAAACTGAGTAATCCATGCGCAGCATATGCAACAAGGAGAATGCGACGTCAGAAGCGCCGTGGTCCCGTGGTTAGCGTGAGCAGCTGCGGAACAAGAAGTCCTTGGTTCAAGTCTTCCCTCGAGTGAAAAGTTTAATTTTTTTATTTTAAGACAATTATCAAAGATCAGGCTCTCACACAATCAACTTCACTCTCCAAAATTCCAGGACATGTTCAGATTTGCTTGGAGATATGCAGTATTTGACGGTCTACACACGGAAAAATTTGAAAACGTTAAAAACATGTTTTGACAGAGCACAGGGAAAACTGTGTGACAAACTGTTGCATTCATTTGTTGCAGTTTATGTGAGAAACTTATGTTTTCATCACTTTTTGGGAGTGATTATCACATCCACAAGAAAACCTAAATCGGGCAAGGTAGAAGAATCTTTTTACCCATTCGCCAAGTGTACAAGTTAGGTGGGTCGACAACATATTACTGTCATGTGACGCACATGCCGTCACCAGTGTCGTGTAGAATATATCAGACGTGTTTTCCTGTGGAGGAATCGGTTGACGTATGACCTTGCTATCAAATGTTTTCGGTTCCCTTTGGAGAGGCACGTCCTTTCGTCAACTAATCGCACGGTTTTGCCGTGCGGTCGCAAAACAGACACTAAACTTATTACAGTGAACAGAGACGTCAATGAACGAACGGACAGATCATAACTTTGCGAAAATAAAAAATTAAACTTTTGTCTCGAGGGAAGACTTGAACCAAGGACGTCATTCCGCAGCTGCTCACGCTAACCACGGGACCACGGCGCTCCTGAGCTCGCATTATCCTTGATGTTGCATATCTTGCGCATGCATTACACAGTTTGTATATTTTGCTTATTTTTTTCATAGTGCCACACAACTTCTTCCTGTTTTCTCGATTGATCTGTATTCAGTGTTTCAAAGCCTATCCACTGCGCCAACTTAACTAAATCTGAGGGGGGTGCGATGGGGAGGTTTCCTTGTAAGAGAAACATCAGTGTAGTTGTTTCTTATCACTGATTTACATTTTCTTGACCAAGTGAAAGAACGTTTACTTAGATTATGAAACAACCGGGAACAAAACAGATCTGTTGACTTTAAAACTACTGAATTTTCGCTATGGAGTAACTGCACGGACAAGGGAAGAAAATACCCAACGGGAAGCTTGTTTCGATTTTTCGCATGACTGTAGTACATACTTAGACGTAGGAAATGCAGCTAGTACGATGCGCTTCACTAGCGTTTTCGAGAAGCTAGTCTAATACCGTATTAAGCCTACCCATCGAGGTGCGGAGTTAGCTTAACAAGCTAATATGCTTCCTACTAGTGAGAAGGAATCCTGATCAAATGAACACTTACCTGTCGAAAAATTCACGGGTGTATAGCAGCAAGCCCCAATGCACTAACTGATTTGAATAGCTTACACTAAAATATGCACATGAATGTATCGATAAATCACTGCATCAGAATTCCATGTTATACCTCGTTATGAATTGATCACAATATTCCGTTACGAAGGATAACGTATGGACAGTAATTTTGTAAACAAATGCAGTAAAAGCAGACTCCATGGGCGGTTGCTCTAATGCCACTGCTCGAGGAATGGTGCTCTAACGTGTACGTAAAATTCTGAACATTTCTCGAGAACGCTTAAAAAGCATATCATACATATAAGTGTACTAAAAGTGTGGATAATATCAGCAAAATCCACGACGTTGAGTATATGCCAGTGCTAAAACAGTGATGAGAAAGTTATCTGAACAGGCTGGTACAAAATCTTATTCACACGCAAAGTCTTAAGTTTCCGCGTTCATGAAGAGTGCCTTTGGCTGAAGACCTGCCTCGGTATTGTGCAGCGCAAGACAATGTTGCACGACACTACAGAAAGTGCCCGAGACAGCTGTTGATTTTGCATCAACATCTGACATTAGCATGGCAACGGTTTCCTTAGTTGTTTGTTATCTAACCCCAAACGAATTTATCACCAGTCGTCAATGAAAGTACTGAACAGTGATCATCATCTGCCCCAGAATTTTCATTTGACGCGTAAGCTCAATGGAAATCTGTGCCAAGTTTTGAAAGGTTCTACTAGAAGCGTCGAGAAGATGAGCGATCAATTGACGGAACACAAGCTCTCATTGGGAAAAGAAGTAGCCGTGCTTAAGAAACTAGTCTTGCGTTTACATAAACTACTTTAGCGAAACTGTCGAAAGCCTGAATTTTATCAGCCGTCTTCTCTTATTGATCAACTCTTCGGCTGGATGCACTAGGAATTCGATTAACTAGAATCCGTACGACGGAGCCTTTCATTACTGCAAGAACGCTGAACAATCCGACTACGTATCGCCATTCAAACAAGTTATTAACGACAAAAGGGGAGTCGGAGGGGGGGGGGGGGGGGGAGGGAGGGAGGGAGGGAGGGGGGCAGGGCTACGTAACGAGTACACTAACGGCACTTAACACAGTTGTTAACTTTGTACACCAAAGTTTTCTGTTCCCGCTTATATTTCTAGGCACAAACGTTAACGTGCTCCTTATAGAATATCTCGCACAGTGGTTTCGTATGTAAATGCTCAGAGCTGATGAAGTACCGAAGAAGCGGCAGAACACTTTACCTTGGACGAGTAACTTCACTTGTGTGGTAGCTACATCGACATCCAATTACGTTTGTTTTAATCATGTAAATGCCATGATCTCAACGATAATTTTGGCTGCTTATGGCGTCTTTATGCCTTCAAATGAATTTGAAACTAGACAATGTCTACCCGCAGGAAGAAAGTTTCTACACTGGTGACGTAAATTTCATGTAGTGGTCGGTATTTGACTACCTTAACACGTTCATTGGCTGCGCCAACTCGCAAACTATAGCCTTCCAGTTTTATCAAGGCCTCAAACTACGGTCCAGATCAGTTACCACAACCTCTTGTTTTTGAGACACATTCGCTGACTTTGTCAGATCCAAACTATCACCTTCGAAACTAACTCGCTGCACGCTGTAATTCTGCTACACTACAAATCCCTATAAAACTGCCGAAGGTTGAAAGTGTGCGAAGCAGAACGAAAGTAACGCAAAGCCAGTTCACTACATCTGGCTTATAACCAGCACGGAAACTTACCAGATTCCTTCGCGTTCTGTCCAAGTAGTAGTCGATCCTGCCGATGGCGGCATCGATGCCCGCAGAGAGCCTGATAACGAAGCTGTTGCAGAGGTCCCAGGCCACTTTGGGAGACTCCAGCTCCCTGCGCGTCTGCGGCGTCCTGGTTCGCGACGGGGTCGTCATAATATCTCCGCAGACGTCGAATGATACTATTGGTGTGCCTTCGGTCATGTCGCGTCACCAGCTGGATAGAGTCGCCGCAGCCTGCTGGACTGAACAGCACGCGCCGCTTGCTCTGGTGTCTGCTTTTAATACCACGCGCCACCTCGCGGTCAGTGTACCGTATTAGCGGGCCTTACATCTCGACCGTACATTTCTCGACCATCGATATCTTGCATATAATCGGTCTTACACACGCACCAACCGACCTACAGAGGGACCGACAAATTGGATGGGTGTTGGCGATTTGATCGACCGACCGACGAACTTTCCTCGTCGGGATGTCGGTCTGGAAGGACCACTCGACAGTCCACCTCCCCCCCCCCCCCCCCCCCCGCCCCCCGCGCTCCAATTCCACCCAACAAATTGTGTCGTGTATCGCGCTGTCGTGCCAACCACCCGACAAAATTTCTTCTTTTGTCACTGTGCGCCGGGAGTTGTAATATACATAACTGGGTGCGAGGCGGACGAAACTTTAGGGATGGAGTTTCTGGAGATACTTAAGGACCCCAGAAGTTTGTGGGACACTTACTGCGATGAGTATATAAATATAGGTGCAAGAAATGAAGCATTTCTTTTTTCATTTTTTAATGAATGCGTAATGGTCTCGTGTGGCATACAGAGAGAATGAAAGTCCGTCGACCTTCTGTATTTTTGTTTTTAGGACATATGGGGACTACAAATGAGTCTAACAAAAACAGAGTATCTGGTGGTGAATTTGTGATGCTAAATTTGAAATACACATCAATGGTTCTGAGCACTATGGGACTTAACTTCTGAGGTCATCAGTCCCCTAGAACTTAGAACTACTTAAACCTAACTAACCTACGGAAATCACACACATCCATGCCCGAGGCAGGATTCGAATCTGCGACCGTAGCGGTCGCGCGGTTCCAGACTGTAGCGCCTAGAACCGCTCGGTCACGTACACATCAATGACAAAGCAGTTATGAGATAGGTAGAAAATTTAAATATCTCGGGGCACATACTCATAACAATGGAGTGGGCCTTACAGAAGTAAAATACAGAATACAGCAAAGCAGAAAAATGTTGTGTAAGAATTCTTCTTGGAGCCGAGCGGTCTCAGGCGCTGCAGTCATGGACTGTGCGGCTAGTCCTGGCGGAGGTTCGAGTCCTCCTTCGGGCATGGGTGTGTGTGTTCGACCTTCGGATAATTTAGGCTAAATAGTGTGTAGGCTTAGGGACTGATGACCTTAGCAGTTATGTCCCATAAGATTTCACACACATTTTAATGAAAAAAATTCTTTTTGGTGGGATAAGAATATTTCCAACAGCAATAAGAAAAGAGTAGGTAAGATAATGGTTGATCAGTGCTATGCTATGGACCAGAACTATGGATCTCAAATGCAGATCTCAAAAGAAGACTAATAGCTGTGAAAATGAGTTATTTCCGTAGGAGTGCCAGAACTTCAAGATTCGAAAGGACAACTAATGATGAAGTAAGAGCTAGAATGAAGGCAAATGATACAGTGATAGACAGAAATGAAAGAAAAACATTAAAATGGTACGGACATATGATGAGATCATCGGTGGCCAAAGAAGGTTTGTAAACGGAAACCACCCGGCAGATGTAAGCGCGAAAGACCACGACGTTCTTGGACAGACCATGTAAATGGAGTAATGGAAAATCGCAGCATCGACAAGGAGGATGCGCTGGATAAAGTTGGCTCAAATGGCTCTAAGCACTATGGGACTTAACATCTGTGGTCATCAGTCCCTTATACTTTGAACTACTTAAACCTAACTAACCTAAGGACATCACATACATCCATGCCCGAGGCAGGATTCGAACCTGCGACCGTAACAGCAGTGTGGTTCCGTACTAAAGCGCCCGGCGCTGGATAAAGAGACTTGGCGGCGGATAACAGGAATAAAACAAGATAGTGTTATTAATTAATCTTTGTACTGATTAATCCTGTAATAATAATAAGTTTTTTTCGGTACTTATAGGAAATTAAATCTAAAAACCGAAATATCGACATTTGATGGACGTTAATATAATAAACAGACGTGCTTGATTGGAATAAGCGTTGAAAGGGACTTCAGTCTGTATCCAAGCCCTATGATATGAAGAATAAATTGTGAGATCTTTTTTACAGTTCCAACAGTTGCTAAATGTTTCATTTCTTATGTATCTGTTGTCGTATTTACTAAGGTAATGTGCGCTATCATAACGTGTAGTCTTTTCTTCTGTGAGTTGGAAATGATTTTCTTAAATTTACAGGTGATCTTTTATGCTGCGTATATACAGAGTGACAATCATTGAACTACATGGGAAAAAAACGTAAAATATTTGGAAATTACGGCGTGCATACACTTTATTCAACATGTAATCGTCACTACAGATATTTGGATTTAGGTTATGACATGTTCGATATGCCTGCCATCGAATAGCGAAATTCTGCACGACCCGCTGAAGTGTCGGAACATCGATGCTGTCAATGACCTCCTGAATGACTGTTTTCAACTCAGCAACGGTTTTGGGGTTAATGATGTACACCTAGTCCTTAACATAGCCCCACAAAAAGGAGCCAATCGAGGCGCATGCCAGTGGCTTCTGGGTACCCCAGAGCCAGAATTCGGTCCCTCGACAGGGTCGGGCTCGGTCTTGCATCAAGCACATCTTGTTGAAATCAGGGTCACTTTGGATAATGGGGATGTAATCATCTTTCAAAACCTTTACGTACCGTTCGGTAGTCACCGTGCCATCAAGGAATATCGCAGAGATTATTCTGTGACTGGACATTGTACGCTACACAGTCACCTGTTGAGGGTGAGGAGACGTCGCTATCGCGAATTGGGGATTCCCAGTCTCCCAGATGCGCCAATTTTGCTTATTGACGAACACATCCAAATAAAAGTCGGCTTCGTCGCTAAAAAAAATGGTTCAAATGGCTCTGAGCACTATGGGACTTAACATCTGAGGTCATCAGTCCCCTAGAACTTAGAACTACTTAAACCTAACTAACCTAAGGACATCACACACATCCATGCCCGAGGCAGGATTCGAACCTGCAACCGTAGCAGTCGCGCGGTTCCGGACTGAAGTGCTTAGAACCGCTCGGCCACCGCGGCCGGCCTTCGTCGCTAAACCAAACTTGTTGCACATACTAATTCCCAGCATGACTCGCCGCCAATCGTGTAGTTCGAACGTCCTAAGGCTAACCGTTCAGAAGCTATGACGATTTTATTTCATGTAGTTCAATAATTGTCACCCTGTATATTCAAATTAACGTTTACGTGAACATCTTTTATTTTGGTTTACCAAGATGTATTTCCTTAATTAACCACAAATCACGTTGCACTTTTCAGAAATCATTTTAGTTGGCAACTGTGGGGATACAACAGCACTGAGGACCTCCTAACTTCTGACAGTGCCTAGAAATCGTAATGTAGCTAACAGCCTCTCCTTGCAGCTTACAGCTTCTCTCATGACTGTATTCTTTATCGTCAAGAGCGTTTTGATGACGTTCAGCAGCGCGGAAATGCGGTTGTCATCCATTCTCAGACAGTTACGAAAATCACCGGCTTCCAGCTGCGTAAGTAACAGAACGCAGGTAATTCTCTTTCCTTCGCATTAGCTACTTCTTTGTCCACAGATTTATATCGGCATTTTTTGGCTTTGTTATATCTAAAATAGACAAGACAAATCCCCTTTTTGTGTCTGTGTAAAACAAAGCTGGAGTATCGTAGAACATCAACTACGAACGTGAGATAAACAAATCACAACAATAGGGCGACGCTGTAAAAAATTAGAGCAGTCCATCGCGTTGTGTATAGGCTGCCACGGAACTGGTCGGTCGGTCGTTCGGTCGGTCGGTCGGCCGATAAGTTGGTGCGTTTGTAGGTGGAGGGGTCTTAATTCGTTTTATGGCGTACCTGTGCAATATTGTGAGAAGCGTACTGTAAGTGTAATATAACTAACGTTTGCGCGTTGTACCATCTCTTCTCTGTCGTTCAAATGCGATTAGCTGCCGGTGATGATTTTAGATAACCAAGGCCACACGATATTTAAATTGCAGTAAATAAGCGTTTAGATTTAAATAATAAAATACTGGACCATTTTTAGGTTTTCGTACATCAATCGGTAAAAAGAGGACTCTTATAGGACCACATTGTTTTCCGTGTGTTTGTATTTCTATCTGTCTCTCCGAATGTTAAACACCCATTTCTCAGGAACTGGCAGACGTACCAATTTCATGTCATATGCTGAGGTTTACGGTCCCTTGGTGGTGTAGTAATAAGTTTAAGCTTTTACGTCATTGCAATCAAAAGATACGGTCATTTATGTCACATATTTTGAAACTCGAAAACTCTACTGATCAAAACCGTTGACCTAAAACTGTGAAATTTGGTAAAAGGTAAGGTTTCACAGTACAAACAAAAGGAAAAATCCGAAAATCGTTAATTTGTGATTAAATCGCAAGAAACTTTTTCTTGTCATTTCTTATCACACTGTTTCGCTGTTCGGCTGTCTGTTAAGACCCCTTTTTCTCAGGATCGGCTAGATGCATTAAGCTGAAATTTATGTCACTTACTAAGTTCTATGATCCCTTTGCGTACAATAAACGTTAATTTCTAAGTCAGTGTAACCAAAGGACACGGCCTTTTATGTCACAATTGAGATAGCCGCAGTCTCACTCATCTGAACCTATAGGGTGCTTGCCGTTGGTATGGGAATTATGAAATTTGGCAACAAGCAATGTTTTAAAGCAAAAGTAAAGGAAAAGATCAGAAAATTGTTAATTTGTAATTACATCGCACGAATAAAATAATTCTACAATTTTTATCCGTCGTCAAACTTGAAATTAGAACAATCTCGAAGGTCTTGGAATCCGTGGGACTGATATGTTGCCAGTAACAATGTCGATAACAGGCAAAGATAGTCGAGATTCTTGAGTACTCGAATGGACGAATTGTCTCTCTACATACGTACTTAAGTTTATGCGGAACTCGCAGTATGCGATTTCCAGTCGCAACAGACCAATATTTTAAGAGCAGCACGACTTAAGTTATTCTGCCTCCTTCATTAAGCGGGAATTCACATACACGTAAACCATCACTCACGATGTTTGCTTTACGTAGAAGCATAATATAACACTTATCCATTAAGTGCTTTCAGTAAGTAGTTAAATTTACGCATAAATGAAAGGAATACAGCAAACTTTTTCCGCATCCTTGAGGATTTTACTTAAGACCTGCAGGTGGAATATTTGCCTCAGTTCATTTGTTAATGTGAATTAAATCTTGTTTTCTGATATTTTCACATTTTCCAAGAATTCATTGCGGATAGACAGAACTAACAGCGAATCTCAGATATAAACACGTAAAAAATACGGACTTGTTCCATGAGCGAGATTGTGCTTTAAGTTTTCGTTTCCACCAACACGTCTTCCACGTCTGGCAGAAACGGCATACGGACTAAAGTCGACATAAGCGTGTCGCCTAAATCACTCCAATGTTTAAAAAAATTGTGTTACCTATCTGTCACTTAACCGTAGTTGCTTTAGTAATAGCCCCTATGCAGTGACGACGTAACATAATTTCAAGGAAAGCAGATCGTGTGAGCGGTGGTTTGCGTATGAATTTTTGCGTATTTTTTTAAAAATGATTTATTAATAGGAACTGTACAATAAATTATTTTTAAAGTGTTACGCAAAAATTTACACTCACCAAAACCATCACTTGAACTACAACATTTAATTTGCATAAAGTTAATAGTAACTCTACAACTAACGGTTTTGTGCTGTAAAAAAGTATTCCCGAAGTGCCTTATACTTACTAGACTTGGTCTCTAACGGACCTAACCGACAGAGAATAAATAACTGAACAATTTCCCAACATAGACATTTTCACAACAAGGAGCACACAAAAAAAGTGTTTGTTATTAGGTACTTTATAAATGTTTCAGGTTTTTTACCAAAGCAATTAGCATTTCTTTCTTTTATAGAGTAAAGCTACGCAATCATCACTGCCTTCAGATTGGTCGTCATCTTCTCGTCCTTCTTTTTGTATATATGGCGTGGTCATTGTTTTTAGCATGTCGCCAAAGTTTGGAACAGGTCAAGACTCCCCAGTAATGGTCGTAGTATGTCATACGTGTAGAAATATACGCAGGCTTCCATACTGCTGTGTTGTTCCTTGTCCATGGGTAGCCAAGTATTTCCTGTGCTATCAGTGCAGTTATGTCTAGGTTTTCAAGGTATGAAAGAAGGTGGCGCAATAACTTATTACCACAAGAAGACGACTAACATGTAATGGTAATGCGAGCTCCGACAGCAGCTGAAAATGAAAGAAAAAAATGCTGCAGCGCGTCGCACTGTATATGAAAAATGGAACTGGTGCGCGGTTTTATTATCTAAATCTCATTGTCACAGTTGCAGGCTGTCGAAAAAAGTTACGTTACATGGATGATCGTCTTGCAGATCATATTCGTCTTTAAATTTCACAGAATGAGATCAGTAACTTGCATAGATTGCAATAGATCTAATATATTATTTTGCTACTGGCCGTGTTGATGCAGGCTGTTTAACCACGACTAGGGCCGGTTTAAGACCACGCGGGTCTCGTACAAGAAATCAAATGCAGGGATACTGTATCGAGCAAAGTGTGCTCTTACATTAAAAAAAAGTATTATTTTACTTCCGTATGATATGTGTAGGTAACGTCTAACAAACGTTTATTAAATTAGTTTAAGCAGTAACGCATCATATGCCTCTTGACTTTTGAACCATTACTGAGCGATATAATAATTACAAATCAAGACAATACAACTATTTCTCACAGTATTTTATTAGATACATTCACGTAGCAACGAAATCTACTGTTTGGACAAGTAAATAGCATAATGTCACTCCATGTTTTGTGTTCTACTTATCCTCGAACCGTTTTGGATAACTATAGAAAACTTGTATTCAAAGAAGATTGTGCCGCAATTGTTTCGACATCATTGTACCGTAAAGTATGGAATAACTAAGAGAAACGTAAACCAAAGAGCAACTGTATCAATACAGATTAAAACTGCCGCTACACGGGCCGTTTGTACCTCACTTCACATTTTCAAGGAAAAGTAGTCAGAAAAGGCTGCTACACGCCTAATGCTCTTCTGAGCAATAAATTTCATGCAGTGCACACCTTGTAAAGTAGTCTATGTTCTGCCTCGGCGTTCAAACTATCTCCATACCAAATTTCATCAAAATCGGTCCAGCAGTTTAGTCGTGAGATCGTGATATTAATAAGGACACGAAAGTATATCTCTCTGTTACCTTTTTCACGACTAAACCGTTGAACCGATTTTGATAGACTGTCTCGTGTGGAGATACAGGGAACAATTAGGTGAACTGTATGAAATAAAATCGTCATAACTTCTGAACGGTTTGTGTTAGAACTTTCAAACTGCATGGTTGGCCGCGGGGCATCATAGGAATTAGTTTGCGCATTATGGTTTGGTTTAGTGACGAGACCGACTTTCATTTGGATGAGTCCATCAATAAGCGAAATTGGCGCATTTTCGAGGATTGAGAATCCGCATTTCTCGATCGAGAAGTCTCTTCACCCTCAACGGGTGACTGTGTGACTGTGGTGTGCAATGTCCAGTCACAGAGTAATCGGTGCGATACTCCTTGATGGCACGGTGACTACCAAATGGTACGTGAAGCTTTTGGAAGATGATTTCATCCCAGTTATCCAAAGTGAGCCTGATTTCTACAAGATGTGGTTCATGCAAGATGGAGCTCGACCCCATCGAAGCAAGAGTGTGTTTGATGTCCTAGAGGAACATTCTGGCGACTGCATTCTGGCTCTGGGGTACGCAGAGGCCACTGGTATGGGCCTCGATTGGCCGCCACATTCTTCGGATCTGAGCCCATGCGATTCCTATTTGTGGGGCTATATTAAGGTGTACAGCAATAGTCCCAAAACCAATGCTGAACTAAGAACAGCCATTCACGAAGTCACCGACAGCATCGATGTTCCGACACTTCGGCGGGTCATGCAGAATTCTGCTATTTGTCTGCGCCACATCATCGCCAATGATGGCAGGCATATCGACCATGTTATATTTTTGTAATTGATTTACTTTTTTTCATATAGTTCAATAATTCTCAGCCTGTAGCTTGAACGTAGACTACTTTCGAAAGCAAAGATCGACCCCTAAGAGACTGAAGTATGGAATGGAACAGCCTTTTCTTTTCTTATTTACATTGGTGAACAAAATCCATGTTAACTAATTATAAACTGTTTTGTATAATGTACACGTTGTACAATGTACAGCTACTTCAATAGCGACATGTATACATGCACGCTGCTGCCCAACCTCTTCCGTATGCACCGCTTGGAAGCGACAGTGGGTGCGCCGTTGCTTCGTGCATTGCGGCAGTTTAGGATGGTGTGTGTGTGTGTGTGTGTGTGTGTGTGTGTGTGTGTGTGTGTGTGTGGCTGCACATCACGACCTGTGCTCACCCAAACAATCGCAATCGTGAGAGCAGCTGACGTTATTACTCATACAGTAAGCTGTGTACTCAGCATCACTCATCATAGCTAATATACTGACATGTGAGCGGGCCTGCAGGAACAGTTAGTACTGTGTATTATTTCATCGTCTTTCGGGCGTGGATCCGAAAGAGAAATATTTCTTGTCCCGATTTTTAGCTGTTAACCAAATAGCCATCTTCCAGTTGAGTCAGTGACACAGTTAAAACGATTTGACGCTGTGACTAAATATTTTTGCCCCTGATCAACTCCCAAAAGATGTCTTCTTATTTTATGCGCGAGGTAACCATACAGAAACAAATAGTGTACATTTTTATACATACAGAAATCAGGTCTACAAAGTAGTAATACCTCAGTTTGTAATGGTTTTCAATGTATAATTTGAAATAGTAATGTTTCATGAATTATAAAATTTTCAAGGAAGACGGAAATTTTTTGTACGTATAAGGAAAATAGGTTTAAAATGAGATACACTAGCCCTGAAACAAACACTTATTAGCGGAGACGACATTTTAAGTGGACGTGGCTTTACTGAATGCTATATGTTGAATGTATTCTTAAGTAAAAAGTTTATACACGAATATTTTTATCATTGTTATTCGTCAACTGTAGATAACTCTTTGAAAGATAACGAAAAGTAAATCACGTCTTGTAGAAGAATTTTAGAATTTCATATAAGTACTGTACTTCGATCTGCTAAGAAAGGAGAATTGACATTAGGCGCGATATCACTGCAAGTGGAGGTAATCTATCGTGCTATATTTCAAGTACGCCTTGAAACAAGGGAAAAACTTATTTCGAGATATCTCAGATTCCTGATGTGGAATTAGTGAACAGCCCTGGTATAAACTTGGGGCAGAAGCGTGCAATAAGAATACTGCTGGGCCATGAATAAGTACAGGCGTGGATTTGGCGAATGTCGCGCAGCTATGGCTTTAAGGTAATATTTAAGAGACCGATTGTCGCATCGAATGGCAGCTGCGGGCATTGTTGATATTTAGCAAATGACTGTGTAAGGGAGGTTTACAACACCGCTCGCAGGTAAGAAAGCACGGCCCTCCGGGCACTGAATACAAGTGTGAAGTAATCAGGACAGTATGTGCTGTGGAGAACCCATACGTCACAGTTACAACAGCACCTAGTGAGCTGTCTGTAGGGGTCGACGCTGGTTCAGGAAAGCTGACGTTGTAATTATTAAAGAGCACTCCACCTGTCCGCTCGAGAGGAACTGCGTCTGAGATGTAGAGAGAAGACGTATAAATAAGCAAGTCCGGGGGCTCAAATCAGGCAGTCGTGTCGCCATTCTGTCCGCGGCTAGAACAGGAAAGAATGAAGATTGTTTAAGTTGCAGGCCAACCACAACGACCTCTGGTGATGGGTATCGGCTGCCAATCGGCACTGTGAAACGTCCTATCGTGGCGGGCCGCACCTTGCAGCTGCACCGGCGAGAAGACTGTGGCCTGCACTCTCTGGGTGACATCGTCCCTCAGGTGCGGGGTTGGGGCGCGAAAACGCTGCCTCTCGGGTACAGAGCTGTCTGCGGTCACTGGCCGAGCTGCCTTGGGAGGACGGTAGGAGTTGGGAAAGCTGACTAAAACGACGGTGGACGGCCGTTTCCCTTGGCCGATCTACGTGGGGACGACGAGTTGCGCTCCTGGGAGCAGTCGGGTATGACACAGCCACAGCGCGAGGAGGAGCGCAACGTCTGCAAGGTTGGGCGACCGGAAACCGACACAGCAGATTCCGGCAGTGGCGCTGGCGCTGACTCACGCACGCAGGCTGCGCGGCGCCATCACTGGGATCAACATGAGGCCGGCTGTGTACCTTCAACGCAATAAAATCACTCCTCTCTTCCAAACCACAACTCTCGGTCGTGCTGACATATTACAATCCCTCAGCTCGAGGGGTTATGACAATATCATATGGTATCCCCTCTGTAGTACAGATGACGGTGTAAACACTTGGACGTACTATCAGTACCCTTTTAAGAGATTTAGTCTCCTATCAAGTTTATTTTCCGCAGTCAAAAATGGTTCAAAAGGCTCTGAGCAATATGGGACTTAACATCTGAGATCATCAGTCACCTAGAACTTTGAATTACTTAAACCTAACTAACCTAAGGACATCAAGCACATCCATGCCCGAGGCAGGATTCGAACCTGCGACCGTAGCGATCGCGCGGTTCCAGACTGAAGCGCCTAGAACCTCTCTGCCACACCTGCCGGCATTCCGCAGTCAGTCACTTGCAGTTAGAAAACAACAGTGACCATTTTTGGTACGTTAGTGGAAGGACAAATGACTTACTCTATACATGACATAGCCGTAGAGTGGCATCATGAGACAAACTTTGATCCGGCTCACGACCAATTCATCTCGTGTCTTAACCTCTTCATCACAGAGCAGCACTTGCAACCAACGTTCTCCATTAGTTGCTGGATCCATTCCAATCTGTCTCTTCCTCGACAATTTTTGCCATTTACAGCTTCCTCTAGTACCATTGAAATTATATTCTAATGTCTTAAAATATGTCCTATCCTGTTCGTTCGTCTTGTCAGTGTCTTCCATACATTCCTTTCCTCGCCTATTCTGAACCTCCTCAATCTTCACGTTATCGTCCCCGCGAGGGATTAGCCGAGTGGTCTAAGGCGCTGCAGTCATGGACTGTTCGGCTGGTCCCGGCGGAGGTTCGAGTCCCCCCTTGGGGATGGGTGTGTGTGTTTGTCCTTAAGATAATTTAGGTTAAATAATGTGTAAGCTTAGAGACTGACGACCTTAGCAGTTAAGTCCCATAAGATTTCACACACATTTTAACATTTTAACGTTATCAGTCCACCTAGTTTTCAACATTCTTCTATAGCACCATGTCTCAAATGATTCGATCATTTTTTTCCCAGTTTTCCCACAGTCCTTGTTTCACTATCATACAGTGCTGTGCTCCAAACGTACATTCTCACAAATTTCTTCCTCAGATTAAGGCCTATGTTTGATGCTAGTAGACTTCTCTTGGCCAGGAATGCTCTTTTGCCAGTGCTAGTCTGCTTTTCATGTCATCCTTGCTCCTTCCGACTTGGGTTATTTTGCTGTCTAGGTAGCAGAATTCCTTAGCTTTATCTATTTTGTGTTCCCAAATTCTACTATCAAGTTTCTCGCTGTGTTCATTTCTGCTAACTCTCATTACTTTCATCTTTGTTCGGTTTACTCTAAATCCCTATTCTGTACTCATCAGGCTGTTCATTCCATTCAGTGGATGCTGTGATTCTTCTTCACTTTCACTGAGGATAGCAATGTCATCAGCAATTTTATCATGGATATCATTTCACCTTCAATTTTAATTCCACTCTTGAACTTGTCTTTCATTTCCGTCACTGCTTCTTCGATGTATAGATTGAACAGTGGCGGCAACAAAACTGCGTCCCTGTCTTACATCCTTTTTAATCCGAGCACTTCGTTCTTGGTCTTGGCTCCTATGCCTATTGTGTATTACCCGTCTTTCCACCTAACTTACCTCTGTTTTTCTCAGAATTTCGGACATCGTGCACCATTTGACATTTTCGAACGCTTTTTCAAGGTCGACGAATTGCATGAAAGTATCTGGATTTTTCTTCACTCTTGCTTCCATTACCAAGCGCAACGTCAGATCTGTGCTTTGGTACCTTCTCCTGAAGCCAAATTGATTGTTTTCTAACAAATCCTAAATTTTCTTTCCAATCTTGTGTGTATTATTTTTACCAGCGACTTGCATGCATTAGCTATTAAGCTGATTGTGGGATAATCCTTGCACTTGTCGGCTCTTCTAATATTCGGAATTGTGCGGATCATGTTTTTCCCAAAGTCAGATGGCATATCGTCACACTCATACATTTTACAAATGAATATTCGATTTGTCCTCAATTTCCCCAATTATTTTCGAAATTCTGACGCAGCGTTATCTTTCCCTGCAGCCCTATTTGATTTTAAGTCTTCCAAAGCTCTTTCAAATTCCGATTCTACTACTTGATCCCCTGTGTCTTCTCTATCGACTACTGTTTCTTCCCATCATAGAAGCCTTCAATGTTCTCTTTCCACGTATATGCTCTCTCCTCTGAATTTAATAGTGGCTTTCCCATTGGACTCTTAATGTTATCGCACCTGCTTTTAATTTCACCCTAGGCTGCTATAACTTTTCTGTATGCTGAGTCAGTCCTTCTGACAATCATCTCTTTCTCGATTTCCTCACATTTTTCATGCAGTCATTTCTCCTTGGCTTCCCTGCACTTCCTATTTACTTCATTTCCAAGTAACTTGTATTTATGAATTCCTGAATGTCACTGAACATTTTTTTACACGCTTCTTTCATCGATCAGCTGAAGTATTTCTTCTGTTGCCCAAGGTTTCTTCGCAGTTACCTTCTTTGTACCTACGTTTCTTTCCAACTTTGTGATTGCCCTATTTAGAGATGTCCAACTGAAATGTCTACCTATCTGTACATTATTTGAGTATCTATAGCCCCAGAGAACTTCATGCGCATATCTTCATTCTTTAGTACTTCCGTATTCCGGTTTTTTACACACTGATTCTTCTTGACTAATCTCCTAAACTTCATCCTACTCTTCATCACTACTACACTGCGATCTATCTGCTCCCTCATATGTCTTACAATCCATTATCTGATCTCGGAATCGCTGTCTGACCATGATGTAATCTATCTCAAATCTTCCCATATATCCCAGCCTTTTCCAAGAATACCTCCTCCTCTTGTGGTTCTTGAACAGAGTATTCGCTGCTATCAGCTGAAATTTATTGCAGAACTCAACTAGTCTTTCTCCTCCCTCATTCCTCGTGCAAAGCTCACACTCTCCCGTAACCGTTTCTTCTACTTTACCCCTACAACCGCATGCCGGTCCAATATGACCATCAGATTTTAATCTCCCTTTACGTACTGATTGGTTGGTTTGTTGTTTGGTTTGGAGTGAAAGGGACTAACTGCAGGGTCATCAGTCCCTTTTACGTACTGAATGCCCGTTCAGTATCCTCATATACACTGTTATCCAAAACTAAAGCAACAAACCGCCATTTCCCCGTCCTGTGTCTAATCACGATATAATGATACAAAGTGCCAACTGATACCCGTACGATCGTGTCCTGGATGGAAAATGGCATTCCGGTCAACAGACACTCCGCCAACGATGACGTCAGAGCACCTATGAAACTCGGTGGTTTTTTTTGCCGGGTACTCCCACATCCACAATCGCTGTGTACAGAGTCATAGACTGTGCAATATGGCACTGAGAAGACACCTACCAGACTCTCTGCGGTAGAGGGCCATACGAAGAATGGAAGCAGGACTATCGCAAACTGATCTGGCCCGATGGCTTAATGTGAATCGTTTTGTTGTTCCTCGGATGTGGCGACAGTTTATAGAGCCCGAAACTGTATCCCGAAGACCAGAGCAGGGCATCAGAAGACCGTTATTTAGCTGTAAGGGCACGACGATACGGCCTTATTTTGGCACGCCAACTGGTATCTGAGCAAACGATGTACAGAAGGCTTCGGCAGAGTGGCCTTTACTGTCGGAGACCTGCTGTATGTGTACCTCTGACGTGTTTTCACGGAAGGGAACCTCTAGAGTGTGGTAGTCAACATACCACCTGGATGGTGGAACAGTGGGTCGATGTTCTCTTCACAGATGACTCCCGATTTGATCTGGAGAATGATTCTCAAGGGATTCTGGAGGGAACGTGGAACACGATTTCGGGACCCAAATATTGTAGAAAGAAACCGATATCGAGGAGGATCCTTGATGGTGCTGCAGGGATTATGTTGACCACTAAACACTTTGTCATGAAATTGTACGGTTGAATCGGCAAGGTTAACTGCTGTCAAGTTTCGTGACGAGATCTTGGGACCTCCTGTGCTGTCGTTGCGAGGTGCTAGGAGCCCAGACTTCGTACTGATGGACGATAGTGCTCGACCTCATACAGCCCGGCTGGTTGATGTTTTCTTGGAAAGAGAAGATACTGCACGCAAGGCGTGACCTGCTCGCTGTCGCGATTTGTATCCCATAGTACATGTCTGAGATGCACTAGGGAGATGGGTTGCATCGCGTCAGCATCCACCAACCACTCGCCAAGACTTGCGAGCAGCTCTACAGGAAGAATGGGCGTTATTGCCTCAACATGAGACTGATGACATCATTAACAGCATGATCTGTCGTTGTCAGACCTGTATTGCTGCCAGAGGTGGTCACACACATTAACCAGTTATCAGAATGTGTGTGCATTCCGTGAAGTTGCAAAAAAACGAAGAACATTTTTGTCTACCGTTATGCATGTCGCAGTTATTTGCGTTCTGTATTCTTTACATTGTTTCTGCTTTACTTTCACCTGTTCATCCTGCTTTGTGGCAAAATAAACGCAAGCGTGCAAAATTTCCGTTTGTTGCTTTAATTTTGGACACCAGTGCAGTTTCTCTATCTCGTCAGCTGGCGACGTTGGCGTGTATACCTGAATTATCGTTGTCGGTGTTGGTTTGCTGTCGATTCTTATTACACTATCACTGAACTGTTCACAGTAACACATTCTCTGCCCTACCTACTTATTCATAATGACTCCTACGCCAGTTATACCATTCTATGCTGCTGTTGATGTTACCTTATACTTGTCTAACCAGAATTCCTTCTCTTGTTTCCATTTCACTTTACTGATCCCCACTATATCTAGATTGAGCCTTACCTATTCCCATGTCAGATTTTCTAGCTTTCCTACAACGTTAAAGCTTTTGATATTTCACGCCCGGACTGGTAAGACGTTTTCCTTTTGTTGGCTATTCAATCTTTTTCTCGTGGTCACTTCACCCTTGGCAGTCCTCTCCAGGAGATCCGAAAGGAGGAGTAGTCCGGCATCTTTCGGCAATGGAGAGATTATCATGATACTTTTTCAATTACAGGCCACGTGTCCTGTGGACACACGTTATACGTATTTAACGCAGTGATTTCCATTACCTTCTGCGTCCTCATGCCGTTGACCATTGAAGATTCTTCCGCGTTTAGGGGCTGTTTCCCACCACAAGAACAAGAGAGTGACCTAAGCCTCTGTCTGCTCCTCCGCCCTGTTTGACAAAGTCGTTGGCTGAATGAGGGTGACCTCTTATGCCAGAAGTCTTTGCCCGCTTTTGCTGATGAATTGTACTCAAAACAGTTCGCACCCAGGACTGATGTAGTGTTCCCTTCTTTATCTTCTCCTCATTAGCTATTGAAACAACCTCGCTTTGTAATGTAATTTTAATTTTCACCCAAAGGCACATTCAACACAGCGCGGAAAAATACACGTCTTTCGTATCAAGACAAGAGAGAGAGAGTCATCAATTAGTTCTTAAAAAACAAAAACCTACGCAAAAGTAAAAAGACGAACAAAATTATTTATAAAATCGGTCGCTGGCGCAGCGTTCTTCTGCGTGCGCGATCGTAAATTATATCTTTGTATTGGCGGAGGCGCGGAAGTCAAAGTACCATTACAATGCCTCCTCTACTGACTCGCTCCGCAAGCGAGCGTGGCAGTATAGAAAATTTACATAGATACATATATATGAGAAAATAAGAAATTTACATATTACAAAAAATATTTCTGAGCACAATGCTCTTTGCATATCAGTCTTTGTATACAGTCTTTTTGGTGTGTATCTTCTTTAGGAGTCGTAACATTAATGTCTTTGAATTGCAGCGTATTATCGTTGCTTAGCACAGCGTTTGAATTCAGTTCACATGATTCGTGTTTACAATGGAATTAATTCGAACAATAAATGTTTCTATTATATTGCTCCAATGTCTTTAAACGTAGTATCGGATTCTGAGTGTGTGTGCACTGCCTGGATCTCTTGCGTGTGACTTGAAGAAAATCCAAAGTTTGTTCAATGTGTCAACACGAAATTGTGATCTCCAGCAGTCGAATTTTGGTGGCGTCTACCGGGGTATAAATGGTCAATGAGGGCACAGGAAACACCTCACTGCGTACGACAGGTGATGAGCTTGTCTTTTACACCAACCTGAAGACCTACCGGCTTCCACAACACCATACACTTCAAAGCATAGTGACACTACGTAAATATTGCTTGACCAGTGTTCCATCACGTTGGTTTCTTCTTTGCATTTTCAGTTCCATTTATATGAATCATGTGCTACATGCACAAGTCCTTTGCAGCTCATTAACATCTACTTAAAATACATTTCTTGATATAGTAAATACATAAATATACAAATATTTACAATTAATCATGACATGAGATACTTACATTGTTGTCATATAGCACATATACAGAATTAAATGAAAAATATAGTAAATTTTTACGTTACATTCAATATCATTGTGCTGACATGTGAATTACATTACATTCAGATTGAAATATACATTTTATTTATTTTATTTGTTAGCTCATTCTTTTTTTCTTTTTTTTTTTTTGTTACACTTGCAACATTTGAAGATAATTGTGGTAACTCGCTAGAATATTCAACTTAAAATTCATCTTGCCTCCTGGAATAAAATTTACACATATTTCAAGCTTCAAGACAGCCCTCTGTAGGAGGATAGGTTCATGGGATGGTCGCTAACTACTTCATAAATACTAGTAAAGTTATCCCCTACAGTGGACTACACAAAATAAAATATGATAAATAAAATACATGTTAACTTAATATAATGTAAAAGTTCCTATACCTAATACCGTTTCTAAGTGTGGTGTCCCCGCTATTGCTGTTTCTAAGAGTGGTACCCCTCTATTACCGTTTCTAAGAGTGGTGCCCCTCTAAATATCTTAGGATCCTACAAGTATGTACATCAGTGTGGTAAGTGTATATATATATATATATATATATATATATATATATATATATATATATATATATATATATAGTTTAAGTCAATCATGTTCCTATAAAGTTTGTGTAGTTCATCTCCTTCCTTTCATGAGTATCAAGCAATATAAATAAATGTTTTACTTAATAAATAAATAAATCTTCTTAGATAATTGCTGCTGCGTTCCATGTTGTATATCCATTCTGTATTTACCTTGTGGTAATATTTGTGTATGTCTCTCCATTATGTCAGATAATCACGAATTATATAATGTCAAATATTTCCTCAACATGTATAAATTTTTCTAAGGGAGGGATGAGAGTGTGAGCCACAACAGAGGACTGACGTTTTGTTTTCTCCTTATTCTCCTTTCTATTTAATGGCGCATTAGTTCAGTACAGTAGATGAACTTTAATTATGTCATTAGATGACTGCTAAATATGTTCTCTTAAATAATTCTTCCAATCTGAAGTGTCAAGCCTACATAACTCCAAAAATTTCATTACAAGTTCCCATTAGATTAGTGTTAAAGTGTTATAGATTTAAATCTTCTGGTATATTTCCAACAGTGGCTGCTGTAAATAATTCTTTCCACATAAATCTATACTTTCACCTTTAGTTATAAGAATATATAAGACACCACATAAGTTATTATCTCAGGCATACCAATCTTTCAATAAATAATATTCTTTCCACTACTTTCATTCTGTATTCCATGAGTACATGTGATATAGCGTTCAAATCTAGTTTCTCTCCTCACAACATATTCTCAATTACTCATAACATTCTCACCTATCCATTATTCATTCTTCACAAAATAACATATGCTTATTCCTCAGCATTATATATACTTCTTATTCATCATCATTTACTTTTTTACTTCAACAATAATAATAATAATACCCTTTTCGCATCTTATATTCCATTTACCTCTCTCCATATTACTATTTATCCTCCTATTAAACTAAAATTACATTCACTCATCTCATTCAGTCACTCACATCACTCATATCAACATTACTATTATCACATGCCTCCTAAAGAAAATAATTCTGTTCAGTTCTCTGCCTCCTCTAATGTGTATATGTCTCAATAGCAACTCCTCTTATAACCAAATATCTTATTAGCTATTGGATGGTTCACATTGCTTTCTAGACTTACCTGCATTCATTAGATTGTAAGTATCTGTATAACTTAAATGTAGGCTCATCATAACTGTATATCATATTAATTATCTTCTTTGTTTTACTGGTACTATTAAAATCTACATCCTGATATAATTCTTTTTCTACTTTCTTACTGTCATCATATCGGAGAAAACAAATCGTCCGTTCCGTTGCGCTCTGCTCCCTTCGACCATAACTCGAGCACTTAGCTCGGTCGTCGTTCGTTTTCCGGCAAATTCGGTTGTTGCTGCGGGTTGGGTTCTTTGCCCAATTCAATAATATTTACATTTCTGTCACGCGTCACCCAAGTATCAGCTGTTTGGTTGTTGACATTACCTCGCGTCTCATTGGGAGTTCCGTTAGGTACGAATTGAGGGTTGCTGTGTTGCATGTGTCGTGGCGGTGGTCCATTGTGATTTCCCCATACATTATTTCGCCCATGACTGTAACTGGTATTGTCATTACTGTTATTCCTGCAATACATGTTTGGATGTTGTTGGATGTTGTTTCTCTGAAAATATCCTGGATGGTACCTGTTATCCTCTCTTCTTTGATCTCTATGATTTCGGTTCCTTGTTCTGTTGTTGTTATTTTGAATATAACTGTTATTGTTCTGATTGTAATTACTGTTCAGATAACCTAATATTGAATGGATTTGTCCCAGTGTAGTGCGAATTGTTTCTTTGAGTGTTTTGTTGTGGTGTCGGAGGCGGATTCCAATAGCCTCTGTCATTTCTGTTGTGCGTACGTGAATTGCTTGGATGGATCGGATACAACTGATTGAAATTCCTGATCTCATCTCTGTAAACAACATCTATCTCATCAACATAAGTAAAAAAATTCTTTATGTTGTCCTCGGACACTCCTATTAATTTATCACGGTAAGGAAATGGTAAGTGGCTTTTAAGTGTTCTAATTACGTCTGGTAAATCTGCTGGTTTTGTCCAATATAATGTTTTGTCTAGGTAGCGTTCAAAGTATTGTCGTAAAGTCTCTTTCTTCGGGTTGTAAATTTCTGGATTGTATACTTCTCGTTTTAAACTTTGGTGTTCTGTGATCGACCAGAATTCCTCAAGAAATGCTTGTTCAAATTGTTCAAATGTTAAACATCGTCTTTTCATTGCTGCTCCCCACTTAGCTGCTCTTCCACATAACAAATTTGTAACGTATCGAATTTTATCAGCTTCTAACCAATGTCTCGGGAAAATACCATCAAAAGAGCGGATGAAAACAATCGGATGCACTTTGTCTTTCTCATCACATGAAAATGTCTGAAAGTATCCATGTCGTACTAATGTTTCATCAGCTACTCCCGATGGTATTATGGGTCCTGCATTTTGTGTCAAACTGTGCATAGTATGTAGTGATGTCTGATAGTGATTTTGATCTTGTGGTAGCATTGAAAATGGTTCATTGGGATTTGTATTACTCATTGGTAATTCTATTTTCGGCTGTGTGCTGGGTCTAGCATTATTATGATTCTCATTTATGTTTTGGTTGCCTGTTATGGATTTTGGTATCACTGACGAACTTGGTATTACATTTTCTTTAAGTTTATGTACCTCTTTCTGAATATTATCTGTTTCTCCCTTTACTTGTTCCTTTGACTTATCTAAAATGATCTGTGTCATTGTCTCAAACTTCTCATCTAAATAATCATCACATAATTTGCATTCGTGTACAAATTTTTCTGCTAGAGTTGTGTCATTCTTTAAAGATGCTACATCTGCTCTGTCTTCAAGCTTTTCTAACTTTTCCTGTAAGGATTTCTGCTCCAATGTTACATCATTTAATCTGTCTGAAAGGTCTGTAATCGTCAGGTCTAAGTGTTCTTGGTTTGTTTTTACGGAATTGTGTGACTGTCGTAATTCGTCAACTTGGGTACTGGTTTTCTGTTGTTCAAAAACTACTGTTAACAATTTCTCATTACATAGTTGTAAGTCAGTTTTTGTCTCGTCACTGAATTCCACAAATACCTTTTCCTGTCTCGTAACCTTGTCTGATAAGTCAGTAAATTTCCTTCCAAGACTACTGGTGGTTTCTGTCAAGTCGGCAATTTGTCTCGATTGTTTTTCAAAATTTTGTTTTATGTCCCGTGTCAGTTCATCGAATTTAGTGTCAAATTTCCCAATGTCACGTTTTAAATTGTCGTGTAAAGCGTCAAATCTTTTGTCTAAAGTGTCAAATTTTCTGTTTTGGTCACCAAGTAACTTCAGAATCTGGTTGAGCATGTCAGAGTCCTGAGTCTTAGTTTCGTCATTTTTTCGTGTCTGATTGATGTCTGGTTCTGAAGTTGACGTTGTCAATGTCACGTTTTGTCGCGTAGTACTCACTCTCAATTCGCCTGTATATCTGTTTAAATATAGGGGTTGTTGTCTTAATCGATCCGGTAAAATTATGTCTTGAACATCCTCACTATTAAGTTCAATATTCATTTGACTGTCGGACATGTTTTGCAATGTGTCACTTTCACTAAGCTCGTCTGCGGAAACAATTTCTACGCGTCTAGCGTCCATCTTGCGATTTTCGTAATTAATTGCAAATAAAATTTTCCAATGGTAAAAAATTTTTTTAAAAATATGATACGTTGAAATCTGAAATTTCTCTTATGGAAATGGATATTTCTATACGATTTCTAATTAGAAATTGAATTATTAAACTGATACTGAAATTTCCCTCTCACAAATAAATGACTGTGAATATGCTCTTCACTTATTATTTGCAATAATAGTAGTAAATAAATTTTAACTACAATTTGAAAAAATAATTTCGAAATAAATGGATCGGAATAAAGGAAGTACAGATGGCTGCTTGAAACTGGAAAAAATGTAAATTTCTGTACTCACCATTTCTTTTCAGTCTTATGTTGCAAATGTAGCGTCAAATATACAGTTTTCAATCCAAAATTTTTCTTTCGCGTCCGTGCAAATTATTTTATGGAACGTTATCCTTTTCCCTTTTTTTTTTACCAAATTAATTTCCTCAACATGAAAATGAAAATTAACACGAATTAATAGCAGGGAAAACAATATTGTTGTAAATTGCATGCACGTAACATTACAATTGAAATGAATGAGACTTAGTCCAAATTCATTTTCTGATGCTATTAAGTGGTTAAAATTAGATAAAATGTCCAAAATTTATAATAACTGCATTTGTATCAAATCCAAACTGCACTTGTATCAAATCCAAACTGCACTTGTATCAAATCCAAACTGCACTTGTATCAAATCCGAAGATTGCAAGTCCTGTCACCAGGACGCCAATTGTAGTGTTCCCTTCTTTATTTTCTCCTTATTAGCTATTGAAACAACCTCGCTTTGTAATGTAATTTTAATTTTCACCCAAAGGCACATTCAACACAGCGCGGAAAAATACACGTCCTTCGTATCAGGACAAGAGAGAGAGAGTCATCAATTAGTTCTTAAAAAACAAAAACCTACGCAAAAGTAAAAAGACGAACAAAATTATTTATAAAATCGGTCGCTGGCGCAGCGCTATTCTGCGTGCGCGATCGTAAATTATATCTTTGTATTGGCGGAGGCGCGGAAGTCAAAGTACCATTACACCGAGAACATTCTAATTACTAATCAAAGAGGCTAGCCCTAGACCACCAACTACGCAGTCATAACAAGAACGTAATAAAAAACAAAATTATCTTAAAAGACTAATTGCAGTCATATCTTCTTATTCTCATCTCCTACTTTTAGGATAATTTTTGAGTGTGTATTAATATTATGTGCTTGTGTGTCATGCAACATAGTTCAGTGTAACACACAGATATATAAATATTACATAAAACACAATTACGTGTCCCTTTGCCTACAATCATTTGCTGAAAACCTTGTTTCAATATCTGGAAACGTTCACGAAATAAAAGTGGATTTTACATCTTACGCGACCCACCGTATGCAAAGCCTAACGGTTGATGTATTTATCCCACACAGTGAGCCAAGATTGCGCTCCCGCGCGCAATCTTGCTTCCGTAGACAACGGCAATCTTTTTTGCATGAAGGGGTTGATCATTTTGTCTCAAAGTGGACTGAATATACTGACGGCTATTGCAACAGTTTTTGAAATAATAAACAGCTCACTAACTTTTTTCCCATATGTTTAGTTTCCGTTTCACTGCTCCTTATGTATCCATGTACGAAGTTTCTGGTAATTGAAACTATGCGAAGGAGCACAAGGAACTTGAAAATGGTAGTTCAAATGATAGTTCGCTCAAGGGCACACAATAAAAGAAACACATATACAAATTTTACAGCTTTAGAGGTAATAATAAGAAAAAAATTTCTTACGTGACAAAAATGTCACAAGTGCGCCATTTCCCCGCTAGGGCTACATAAAGGATTCGACACTAGTAATATTCAGTGACGATTCTCAAAGTGTCGTGTGAAAAAAATTGTTTTAGAGTTGTTGCTGCCACCTATATATTTGGCTTTGAGGACGTATACGAAGCGTCTGAAACATTCTACAATATTGAATATGTGTTTCTTTTACCCACTGTATATATTAAGATTGATGTAAGGTCAACAGATAGCTATGTGGCTCACTGACAGACAATTAATTGTAAATAAACTTCCCCTACATCATAGAGAGAGACCGCAACGATGACCTATACAACATACAAATAAAAAAATAACTCAAATTTGTCGACGGAGTCTCTACTCTATCGACAAATTCATCAGTTAGCTGGCCATCACTATATCTTGTACTTAACAAGACGCTACATTTTAGCATTGATGGCGAGTTGTAGAAAATATATGTTGCTGAATAACTGAAGTCCATTTTTGGACCAAAGTTTGTACCTTCAAGCCTTTGTGCGACCAACATGAAAACACAAGTCCCCAAGTGAAACCGTTGGCGAAAAGGGCGTGAAACCAGGCATGTTCTCACTAAAGAAATAGCTATCAGCACCCAACATGACCAAAGCTGAGCCCAATTGACTGCACGCACTATGTAATGATGAACGCGTTGTGGTACTTCCTGCTGACAAGGCAGTGAAGGCAGTGCAGCCATAGTTATGGAATTTGTGGACTACGCTACAGAGATCAGCACGCTACTAGACTTAGTGGAAGCTCCTACGCTACCCATCATGGAGAATAATAAGAGAGACATCTGAGTCTCTCAAACGTTCTTCGGAGGGAGACAGAGTGGTCAAGAATCTTCCGCCTTATACACCTAGAACACCTGCTGCTTGTGCTTTACCGAAGATCACCAAGAATGGGCCATGCCATTCCAACTCATTGCATCCTTCATTGATTGGTAGGTATTCTAGGACAGTTCTGGCCATTGTGCCTCCATTGGCTGGTAGATATTCTAGGACAGTTCTAGCACTGAGCGAGGTGGCGCAGTGCTTCGCGCACTGGACAGGAGGACGGTGGTTCAACCCCGAGTCAGGCCATCCTGATTTAGATTTTCCGTGATTTCCCTAAATCGCTCAAGGCAAATGCCGGGCTGGTACCTTCGAATGGGCACGACCTACTTCCTTCCCCATCCTTCCCTAATCCGATGAGACCGATGACCTCGCTGTTTAATCTCTTCCCCCAAACAACCTAACCCAACAGTTCTAGCCAAATATAATGTCATGGCAATGATCTTGAGATTTGACCCTGATAACGACTTCGACAATTGGGCTCTTAACCAAATTCCCTCTGTGTCTCGGCCGTTTGTCTTTCCACCTTGTAGGGAAGCAGCCTACTCACGCCTTATAAAATTCACATCAGTCTTACCATTGTGTGCCAGCCAGTCCGTTGTAACTAGCTCTGACGTCATAAATATTGCGCAATACTTTAAAATGACGTAAATAACCTGAAACGTTTCTAGCATGACAGGAGTAATACTAAATCAGTATGTGTTGAATATCAGTTCAATAACTTTAACCATTTTCGTAATTTGGACCTTTTTCTGTAAAAATCATTGGCGCAACAGAAAAGAGCTAGAAACTTAAAAATTTATATTTAGATTCCTTTTGCATAACAGTTTAGCAGAAACAGTATTCTGGATCTCACAAATTAAAATTTTAGTTGAAATTCATGATTTTCTGGTTTTTGTCTTAGAAATTAAGGAAGCAAGATAGATAGAATAAATGAAGCTAGGATGTTTAAATTTAAGTAGAAGGGAGATCCGCTATAATCATAAAGATGTGAGAAGTTTCAACTGAATAACTATAAAACTATAGCGATAGCGTATCTCCAGAGGGCAAGTTCACAGCTGGTCTGCTGCGTGTAGTGTAATTAAATTAATTATCTCGCCCAAAATATTTGACTTAGCCACGTCAGACTTTTATTATGATTACTTACGTGTGTGCTGATTGCACATTTAAATTGAGAGCTTCATCGGCCATCAGCAAAGGAAGCAATGATTTATTCGATAACTTAAAGTGGTGCATTACTAGCCCAGCGGCTAGTCAGGAGAGCAGATTTGATCAGGCGTTCCCTTAGCCGTCCGCACTGCGGCTTTATATGTAAGAACGCTGCACGAGAAAAGGAAGGCCGCAGTTACATCCAGATGCTGATTAGCGCACCACCTGTGCTGGGAGTCGCGTCGTGTCGGTATCATTGCTATAAACAGCCTCGGATGCCGTAATAAGTTACTCGGGATACGCGTAACCATGAAATCGTTTTCGAGTGAAGTGTTAATTCTGGGATGACTTTAATGATCTATCTTCAGTTTGCGTATGTCGTATTTTCACGTGCCGCCGCAGGACAGACATTCTACCATTATTTAGCATGGCGTTTGATGAACATTATCATCAAATTATGGCGAGCATTTACCTAAACATTTAATTTGAACAGTTATAGTGGCATCAGCGCAGAAGACTCTGAACTGCTCTGGTAGTTGGATTGTGTGGATTCTTTTTGGTCTGTGACTTTCAGAATATAGTGAACATTTTAGAGAGAATGGCGTTTGATTATGAATCCCAAACAATCTCCTAATTCCTCAGAGCTATAAGCTGTAGCTATAAATGTATTTCTCAGATGAAGTGGGCACTAGGACTTCTAATTACAGGCTTCATATTTTGCTAATCACTTTCTGGTTGCCAATATTGTAGTTAGAGAGCCAGTGTTGAGAGTGGCAAACAGCATTAATACAAAATATTTATTCTATTATTACACCCGCCGCCCGACATATGTTGCTAATCAGCCGGAAAAGAAACTGAGTAAAAGTGAAAGTGATTTTTAAATATTCGGATTCGGAAGTGAAATGCGATACGCAACTGAGCAATGGAACAGTGATAGACAGTGTTACGTGTGCATGTGGACGACGCAATTGGATTAACAACGCATCTGGATTGACGGAGCTGGCACTGAGTTTAGCTGCACTGCTGGCATCGCGAGAAGTCAGTCTCGCCGTACTGCAGTCATCCGTCGGAGCGACCGGAGCCGCGTCTGCTGTTGCGGGCTATGCCCACAACACAGCAGTTGTCGAGGTGCCATCTGCAGTTCAACGCGCCACGTCACATCAGTAATCCTGGTACGCCGCGCCGGCATCGCCATACGTCGTGCAGAAGGAACTAAGTTAAGTGAAAGGCTGTTAAAACTTTTACTAACCTGCACTAAAAGACTGTCGGCGATGGAACCACAAAAAGAAGCAGAAGTTAAACCTAAATCAGGACCTAGGTCTGTTGAAGGAACTGTAAATCCAGACAACGGTTCAAGTGCAAATATGCATGAAAATAGTGAAATCCGAACTAGTGTCTCCTGAAAGTAGTGTGGAAAAGGGCAAGAGACCCCTGTAGTAAAGCAGAAATCAGAAAGTGTTAAGTTATTGGATGATAGTTTCTCTGATGATTTAAAAATGAAACAGTCATCAGAGATGGTAGAGTTTGAAAAGGAGAAGTTAGATATGACTGATCAATCAGAAGTTTCATTTAGTTTTGATGATTCTGGTGTTGGAGCTAGTTTTTCGTCACCTGAGTGTGATAAAAAGCCAGCCAGTGAGCAACCCAAAGATACTGGGACTATTGATTTAAATGTAATATTACAAGCAATAGCTGCTAGTAATGCAAAAATGTCAGCCAGTAATGCTAGAATGACAGCTGAGTTAAAATCTGATATAATTTAGGTAAATAACAGGATTATGGCCAGCCAAACCAATTTTAATAAACGGTTTGAGGCAATGGACAATAAATTAGAATCCAATAAAGCTGAATTAGAAACTGCAGTAAGTTGAAAGAAGATCTGGACAGTTTAAATTATAAAATTGATTACAACCATGAGGATATTAAGAAAAAGGTTGCTCAACAGTTATCTGAGATGTATAAAACAGTAAAATCCGAAGTTTCTGAGGTTCGCAAAGACCTTCAAATGGAAGATGCGAAGCTGGAGCACAAGTTAACAGAAAAGATCGAGGCGGAATCTGAACTGTGCTCAGATAGGTTTAAAGATGTTAATATAAAAGTAAACATATGTCAAGCAGAAGTAGGCGCAATCAAAACTGATACTACTCATATTGTGCAAAGAGTAGATAATGTTGAAATGAGAGTAGAAAATATTTGTACTAACATTGCTAACATTGAGAGTAAAGTAGCTTCAGTAACTTCTGGTAATGGTAGTATGCAACAAGTTGTAGCTGCAAACTCTCGTGGTCGTGCGGTAGCGTTCTCGCTTCCCACGCCCGGGTTCCCGGGTTCGATTCCCGACGGGGTCAGGGATTTTCTCTGCCTCGTGATGGCTAGGTGTCGTGTGATGTCCTTGGGTTAGTTAGGTTTAAGTAGTTCTAAGTTCTAGGGGACTGATGACAATAGATATTAAGTCCCATAGTGCTCAGAGCCATTTGAACCATTTTTTGTAGCTGCAAACGCCGCTTTTATCGGGTGTCGTCAGTTCATGCGGTTCGATCCAGATAAAAATATCCACCCGCTAGATTTCTGGAACGATTTTGAAGATGAGACTCCACCAACTTGGTCTGAACGAGAGAAAATCTCATTTATTAGAAGCCATTTAGCGGGTGACGCCATGCGTTGGTCAGCTGATGTTATGTTGAAGTGTAAAACATTAGCGGAATTTAAAACAGCTTTCATTAATGAGTATTGATCTAGCAATAAGCAAAATGAAGTGTTGAGAGAATTTTGGAGTGGAAAACGCTTCAATGCAGGCAAGGAATCTATTAAAGAGTTTGCCAGGTCATGGATCTCACGTTTGTCACATTTGGCCGAAAAGCTAAAACCTGAAATGATAATACTAGGTCTTGAAGCCAAACTGCCATGGTATTGGCAAACTAGAATTACATTTGCCCCTAGAGACAATCTTGATCGTTTCATTGAATATTTGGAACGTGTAGAGCGTGTGGCTGCCAATGAGGAGCAAGCACGTAATAACTGAAATGGTAATAACAATAGTAGTAATTGTAAGAACGAGCAGAACGGCAATGTAAACATCAGAACAGTAGGTGTTCGCAATCCTAAGAGAGCTAGGAATTGGAGAAATAATTATCAGAATCAAAAATGGCATCCAAATGATAGTAATTTTGTTCTGAACAAAATTATGCAGGTAAACAACAGTGCGGAAAGCAATGCTGTGCCAGTTAACTATAATGGAAATAAAGGAAACAGTAGTAGGCCGAGGCAGGAAAACTAGTTCCCGTCTATGAGGACACTGGCGCTCACCAGGCGGTTACTTTTCCTAAGCCAGTAATTACAGTAATTGGTAAGACAGATCAGAATACTCAGACTGAACATGTGGATGAGGGGTCGGCAGCACCTAAGGATACAGCAGAAATATTAGAGCACTCACAGTATTTAATAGATACCATGTTAGAGACGCTTTCTAAGTGGGAAGAGAAATAGTAGGCGCAGCAGTGTATCGGTAGGGAAGAGCTACAAAATACTGAATTGTCAGGTGAAGAAGCAGAAAAAATTCATGCTTATATTTACGATGAGAATGATGTGCTCTTATCTAAAGTGCCTGTGCAGGAGGTTGATTCTGTACTAATAGATTTAGGACAGGAGGTAAGTGAGAATGTAGAGGATAGCCTGTTGGGGGTCGATGAACCCAGTAGCTGTGACCAGTTGTCACTGGAGAAGGAACCCGACGATAATAGTGAAAGTGGTTTAGCTGTAACTAGTGTTATGTCCGGTCTGGAGGCGAAGAATCGCTCAGACTACAGTAATTTGGGTCATGTTCAGCAAACTAAATGTAGTGAAGTCGTGCGGTGTTTCGATTTGAAATTAATAGACCGACTGGAAAAGGCAGCTGAAAATGTAGTTCAGGAAACCCCTACACACTTTGACCTCAATTTAATGAAGACAGATGTCGATCACTTTAGTTGGAGACAAATCCAAAAGGAACTATTGGATGAGTTTGAGGAACCACCTGTACAACCTAGAATAAGCCACCCTATAATAATAGTGAATATGTTGGGTATCAATGTACGTTGTCTCTTAGACAGTGGAAGTGAGTGTGCTCCCTGGCGCCGTTGGATAAGCAGCTGCCAGCAGAAAGTCGTATACTCCTAGCTCACTTATTTGTTAAATAGTTTAATTCTTAATTTCTTTGCGTGTTTTTGGTACTTGCATTGTTTAATTCATAAATTTCGGGCGTATTATAGTATTTGAGAGTTGTAGCATCGCGTTTTAGTACCTGAATTGTGTAAATTCGCGTAGACTTTTGTCTTCTGTTTTTGTTTTGAACGGCCAGTGTCGGCTGGTTACAGCCAGTGTGCTCCCTGCCGCCGTTGGATAAGCAGCTGCCTGCAGAAAGTCGTATACTCCTAGCTCACTTATTTGTTAAATAGTTTAATTCTTAATTTCTTTGCGTGTTTTTGGTACTTGCATTGTTTAATTCATAAATTTCGGGCGTATTATAGTATTTGAGAGTTGTAGCATCGCGTTTTAGTACCTGAATAATGTAAAATCGCGCAGTCTCCTTCCGCCGCCGAGCAGTGTGTCAGCAGTGCGCAAGTAGCAGCATTACTGCATTTCCTAGGCAATCTTGTATTTTAATAACCGTTTAAATTTTGTGTCGATTTGTTTGTGCTCTCTGTAGATTAGTTCAGACGTTCTTTGCACAACAGTTTTTAGCATGTATAGGGACTGCAACTGCTGTGTTCGGATGCAGTCTGAGTTGGCATCCCTTCGCTCCAAGCTTCAGGCAGTGTTGGCTTCGGTCACACAGCTTGAGGCTGTTGCCAATGGGCATCACTGTGGGTGTCCGGATGGGGGTTTGTCGGGGACGGCCAGCTCGTCCCACGCATCCCCCGATCGGACTAAGAGTGTGGCTGCTTGGCATACTGCCCACATTGAGGCTGATCCCTCACCTGTGGTAGAGTGGGAGGTCGTCTCGAGGTGTGGCAGGGGGCGAAAGACATTCCGGAGGGCTGAACGGAAGGCCTCTCCAGTTTGTATGACGAACCGGTTTCAGGCTCTGTCTCAGGCTGATATCTTCGGCCGGACATGGCTGCTTGTCCTGTTCCAGAGGTTGCCCCTCAATCTGCAAGATCCAGGCGGTTGCAGAGGGTGGGCTTACTGGTAGTTGGGAACTCCAACGTCAGGCGCGTAATGGGACCCCTTAGGGATATGGCAGCAAGAGAGGGGAAGAAAACCAATGTGCACTCCGTGTGCATACCGGGGGGAGTCATTCCAGATGTGGAAAGGGTCCTTCCGGATGCCATGAAGGGTACAGGGTGCACCCATGTGCAGGTGGTGGCTCATGTCGGCACCAATGATGTGTGTCGCTATGGATCAGAGGAAATCCTCTCTGGCTTCCGGCGGCTATCTGATTTGGTGAAGACTGCCAGTCTCGCTAGCGGGATGAAAGCAGAGATCACCATCTGCAGCATCGTCGACAGGACTGACTGCAGACCTTTGGTACAGAGCCGAGTGGAGGGTCTGAATCAGAGGCTGAGACGGTTCTACGACCGTGTGGGCTGCAGATTCCTCGACTTGCGCCATAGGGTGGTGGGGTTTCGGGTTCCGCTGGATAGGTCAGGAGTCCACTACACGCAGCAAGTGGCTACACGGGTAGCAGGGGTTGTGTGGCGCGGATTGGGCGGTTTTTTTTAGGTTAGATGGCCTCGGGCAAGTACAGAAAGGGCAACAGCCTCAAAGGGTGCGGGGCAAAGTCATGACATGCGGGGACCAAGCAGCAATCGGTATTGTAATTGTAAATTGTCGAAGCTACATTGGTAAAGTACCGGAACTTCAAGCGCTGATAGAAAGCACCGAAGCTGAATCGTTATAGGTACAGGAAGCTGGCTGAAGCCATAGATAAATTCTGCCGAAATTTTTACAAAGGCACAGACGGTGTTTAGAAAGGATAGATTGCATGCAACCGGTGGTGGCGTGTTTGTCGCTGTTAGTAGTAGTTTATCCTGTAAAGAAGTAGAAGTGGTTAGTTCCTGTGAATTATTATGGGTGGAGGTTACACACAACAACCGAGCTAGGTTAATAATTGGCTCCTTTTACCGACCTCCCGACTCAGCAGCATTAGTGGCAGAACAACTGAGAGAAAATTTGGAATACATTTTACACAAATTTTCTTAGCATGTTATAGTCTTAGGTGGAGATTTCAATTTACCAGACTGGGACACTCAGATGTTTAGGACGGGTGGTAGGGACAGAGCATCGAGTGACATTATACTGAGTGCACTATCCGAAAATTACCTCGAGCAATTAAACAGAGAACCGACTCGTGGAGATAACATCTTGGACCTACTGATAACAAACAGACCCGAACTTTTCGACTCTGTAAGTGCAGAACAGGGAATCAGTGATCATAAGGCCGTTGCATCATCCCTGACTATGGAAGTCAATAGGAATTTAAAAAAGGGGAGGAAGGTTTATATGTTTAGCAAGAGTAATAGAAGGCAGATTTCAGACTACCTAACAGATCAAAACGAAAATTTCTGTTCCGACGCTGACAATGTTGAGTGTTTACGGAAAAAGTTCAAGGCAATTGTAAAATGCGTTGTAGACAGGTACGTGCCGAGTAAAACTGTGAGGGACGGGAAAAACCCACCGTGGTTCAACAACAAAGTTAGGGAACTACAGCAAAAGCAAAGAGAGCTTCACTCCAAGTTTAAACGCAGCCAAAACCTCTCAGGCAAACGGAAGCTAAACGATGTCAAAGTTAGCGTAAGGAGGGCTATGCGTGAAGCGTTCAGTGAATTCGAAAGTAAAATTCTATGTACCAACTTGACAGAAAATCCTAGGAAGTTCTGGTCTTACGTTAAATCAGTAAGTGGCTCGAAACAGCATATCCAGACATTCCGGGATGATGATGGCATTGAAACAGAGGATGACACGCGTAAAGATGAAATACTAAACACCTTTTTCCAAAGCTGTTTCACAGAGGAAGACCGCACTGCAGTTCCTTCTCAATTTCTTCGAACAAACGAAAAAATGGGTGACATCGAAATAAGTGTCCAAGGAATAGAAAAGCAACTGGAATCACTCAACAGAGGAAAGTCCACAGGACCTGACGGGATACCAATTCGATTCTACACAGAGTACGCGAAAGAACTTGCCCCCCTTCTAACAGCCGTGTACCGCAAGTCTCTAGAGGAACGGAAGGTTCCAAATGATTGGAAAAGAGCACAGATAGTCCCAGTCTTCAAGAAGGGTCGTCGAGCAGATGCGCAAAACTGTAGACGTATATCTCTGACGTCGATCTGTTGTAGAATTCTAGAACATGTTTTTTGCTCGAGTATCATGTCGTTTTTGGAAACCCAGAATCTACTCTGTAGGAATCAATCGTGTGAGACCCAATTCGCTTTATTTGTTCATGAGACCCAGAAAATATTAGATACAGGCTCCCAGATAGATGCTATTTTTCTTGACTTCCGGAAGACGTTCGATGCAGTTCCGCACTGTCGCCTGATAAACAAAGTAAGAGCCTACGGAATATCAGACCAGCTGTGTGGCTGGATTGAAGAATTTTTAGCAAACAGGACACAGCATGTTGTTATCAATGGAGAGACGTCTACAGACGTTAAAGTAACCTCTGCCGTGCCACAGGGGAGTGTTATGGGACCATTGCTTTTCACAATATATATAAATGACCTAGTAGTTAGTGTCGGAAGTTCCATGCGGCTTTTCGTGGATGATGCTGTAGTATACAGAGAAGTTACAGCATTAGAAAATTGTAGTGAAATGCAGGAAGATCTGCACTTGGTGCAGGGAGTGGCAACTGACGCTTAACATAGACAAATGTAATGTATTGCGAATACATAGAAGAAGGATCCTTTATTGTATGATTACATGATAGCGGAACAAACACTGGTAGCAGTTACTTCTGTAAAATATCTGGGAGTATGCGTGCGGAACGATTTGAAGTGGAATGATCATATAAAATTAATTGTTGGTAAGGCGGGTACCAGGTTGAGATTCATTGGGAGAGTCCTTAGGAAATGTAGTCCATCAACAAAGGAGGTGGCTTACAAAACACTAGTTCGACCTATACTTGAGTATTGCTCATCAGTGTGGGATCCGTACCAGATCGGGTTGACGGAGTAGATAGAGAAGATCCAAAGAAGAGCAGCGAGTTTCGTCACAGGGTTATTTGGTAACCGTGATAGCGTTTCGGAGATGTTTAGCAAACTCAAGTGGCAGACTCTGCAAGAGAGGCGCTCTGCATCGCGGTGTAGCTTGCTCGCCAGGTTTCGAGAGGGTGCGTTTCTGGATGCGGAATCGAATATATTGCTTCCCCCTACTTATACCTCTCGAGGAGATCACGAATGTAAAATTAAAGAGATTCGAGCGCGCACGGAGGCTTTCAGACAGTCATTCTTCCCGCGAGCCATACGCGACTGGAACAGAAAAGGGAGGTAATGACAGTGGCACGTAAAGTGCCCCCAGCCACACACCGTTGGGTGGCTTGCGGAGTATAAATGTAGATGTAGATGGGGTGAGTGCGATATCTCAGTCCTTCTTTGATGCATTACCTGGTAAAGACAAGCTTACAGTAATGAGGGTATCAGGACTAAGAATAATTGGTGCTACTGGCAAGGTGTCAAAAACGGTAAAGCAAGAAGCTTTACTGCCCTTTGATATTAGTGGTAATTTAATTGATCATCCATGCTTAATTGTAAACAATATCAGTATTGAGGTTTTAATTGGCATAGTTTTCTTGTCGAAATATCAGAGTGTTGTTGACTTTGAAAGAAGCCAGTTAAAATTGGTCTTGCCGATAACCGGAGTAATTACGGTACCTTTTATTGATAAACATGTAGTAACTACTGATGAAACTTGGGAGCTGCCTATACGAGTTCTGAAAAATAGGAGATATTGGGACGAAGGTGTTAATCGTAGTAAAAGTAAGCTAAACACAGAAGAAGAAGAAGCAATTATTTTGGACAAAATAGAAGCTAAATTGCAGGAAATCGATAAAATTTCAGCTAATAAGAAGGAAGAACTGAGACAGGTTTTAAAAAGGCATCATAAGCTATTTTCAAATCGACCTGGCGTGGTCAACGGTTATGAATGTCAATTAAAGGTGAAATCTGGGCAAGTGTTTTTCAGGAAGCCATACCAAATACATGTAGCTAGGAAGGAGGCGGTTCGAAAGGAGATACAGAGAATGCTAGAGTGGGGTGTGATTGAAAAAGCGGTCAGTGAGTACAATAATCCTCTTGTTGTACCAAAAAGAGACGGGAGTGTCAGATTGGTCTTGGACGCTCGTTGGTTGAATGAAATAGTGATTAGGGAAAGTGATAGACCTCAGAACATGGACGAGTTACTGCAAAAATTCCGGGGAGTAAAATTCTTAACCTCTATGGACATCACGTGTGGATATTGGAATTTGCCACTGGCGGAAAGTTCAAGGAAGTACACAGCTTTCTTGTACGAAGGAGTTTGTTACCAATACCGTGTGGTACCTTTCGGACTTAATATCTCTGTTTGTGCCTTCGTACGTGTGATGCGCCATGTTTTAGGACCAGCCTTAAGTAATAAAATAACAGTCTACGTAGATGATCTGTTAATAGCAACTCCTACCTGGGAAGAACACATAGTTTTATTAGAGGAAGCGTTAGAGGCTATTGAGAGGGGTGGCATGAAACCAAAGATTGAAAAGACAGAGTGCGTTAAAGAGGAAATAGGTTTCTTGGGATATATAATAAGTGGAAAAGGTATTCTGCCTGACCCAGGCAAGCCAGCAATCATTGAAAAATTTGAGGCTCCCAGAAACAAGAAGCAGTTGAGATCGATGTTCGGTCTTTTCGGCTTCTATAGGCGTTTTGTTAGTAATCAGGCTTTTAATACACCCTGTCTTCACCTCCTGCTGAAAAAGAATACCCCTTGGGTTTGGACAGCAGGTGCTTAAACAATCTTTAATTGATAGTCCTGTTTTACATCATCCTGATTTTGAAAAACCATTCTGTATGTCTGTTGATGCTAGTGGCTATGTTATAGCTGTGGAGATCTTCCAAGTAGAAATAGAGAACGAACAAGAAGTGCACAAGACTATAGCTTTCGCAAGTCGATTTTTACAGGCAGCAGAGAGAAATTATGGCATCTCAGAACTGGAAGCATTGGCAATTGTATTTGGGGTACAGAAATTTGAGCAGTATCTATTAGGTCACAAGATAATTGTTTACAGTACCCATAAGGCGTTGACCTTTTTAAGGACCTGTAAGTTGAGGAATGCTCGTTTGGTAAGATGGTCATTGTATTTCCAGCAGTTTGACCTTGAGGTTAGATATATTCAAGGGAAAGACAATCTGGTAGCTGATGGGTTATCTAGAAGTGCGGAGCTATGTGATGACGCGGGAATTATAACAACTGACCTAAGTGAAGTACGAATGTTTGCGTTGCACGAAGTAAAGGAAGAAAGTGCATTAAAGAGGGTGATTAAGAACTTGAGACGTGAGCAGAATGCAGATGACCAACTGAAATTAGTGAAGAGCTATTTAGGAAATGCGCACTATCCTAAGGTTTCACAATACTATTGTCTGCATGAAGGTATTCTGTTTAGAAGTAAAAATGTAGGAGTTTCAGAGTGGAAGCTGTGCTTTCCCCCACAACATGTAGACTTACTAATCGACTATGTACACCTGAGGTATGGGCATTACGGTGCAAAGAAGTGCATTGCCAAATTAAAAGAGAAGGTTGTGTTTGACAACATGTACCGCCGTGTTGCCAAGCGTCTAGCATCTTGTGTAGTGTGCCAGAAAGTCCGTGCTGCTAGCACCAGAATACAAGGGGATATGCATTCAGTAGAGCCAACTGGAACCCTAGAATTACTGACTTGTGATTTGTTTGGCCCTCTTCCTGCTTCGAGAGGTGGGTGCACCCATGTTTTTGTTGTTGTGGATGGATTTAGTAAATATGTCAAGCTATACCCAATTAAAAGAGCAAATGCAAAAACGTTGGTAGAAAAGTTGGAAAAAGATTTCTTCGTGAGCGTTGGCGTTCCGAAGAATTTGCTGTCAGACAATGGGCCTCAATTTACTTCTGATAGATTTAAAGAATGTCTGGATAAGGCCGGAATGAAACATCTGAAAATATCTGCGTATTTCCCCCAAGGAAATAGGAGTGAACGTATTATGAGAGAATTGAATAGGCTTTGCAGGACTTATTGCGCTCGGAAACACTCAAGTTGGGCAGAGCACATGAAGTATTTTGAGAATGTAATTAACAACTTATGGCATGATGCAACTGGTTTTGCGCTCTGCGAATTGATGTTTGGCCAAGAACCACACAATGTGATTGCAGATATGGTAGAATTCCCTATTCTAACGCAAATATCCACAGACGAAAAGAAGTTAAGGGCTAGGGCAAATATAAGGAAAAGAACATTAGAAAGAAAGAAGCGTCATGACGCAAAAGCTGTACCCACCAGTTTTGAAATAGGTCAGTTAGTCCTTGTCAAAAGCAAGGAAAAATCAAAGAAAATAAATGCAGAAACAAAGAAATTCATGTTCGTATACCAAGGACCTTTCAGGATCATAGGAAAACCACGTGCCAATGCATATAGGCTAGAGTACCCTAAGAGTAAAAAGCTATTCGGTCTCAGGAACGTGATCGACCTAAAGAAGTTCATAGGTAGTGAATGAATTCTGTAGGGAGGAGGTTGTTCTGTAACCTCTACACAATGTGGCAGCTGTGCAGTCCCAGCTGTGTGAAATCTTCTTTCCTTTTCAGGTCTCACTCATTCTTCATCAAAATTTCGGCTCTTACTCTCAAATACTAAAATCTTCCGGTATGACTATCAAGCCAGCATTAAGCTAATGAATTCTGTAGGGAGGAGGTTGTTCTGCAACCTCTGCACAGTGTGGCAGCTGTGCAGTCCCAGCTGGGTGAGATCTTCTCTCCCATTTCAGGTCTCACTCTATCTTCATCTTTCCTATCCACCAAAGTTTCTACTCCTTCTTTGCAATACAAAAATTTTCCGTCATGGCTATCAAGCCATGAGTTTTGTAACCATTCTATCCACCGATTAGCGAAGAAAATACCTAATGTGACAAACCTAACAGTGACATAAACATCAGAGAAGTATGACGTAAATAAGATACAAATGTATTTGAGTAACAAGTATGTATAGAACCTTGGTAATATTTTAAGTACAAAGTGTTGTTTTATTGGAAATGGTCCCACAATAATATTTAAAAAAGATATACAAGTTCGTTTATAAGCAGGACCTGAAGTGGCAATGAGACCTAATGTATGCATTAGAGCTAACTAATAAATAGTAAGAGAGAGTGCTTAGTGTTATGAAAAATAGACAGATAAGTTGTAAAAATGAACTAACCCTGTATAGCAAGGAATGTCAGTGTAATAGAATTGAGTAGTGTTTATGGTTGAGACGTGAAGGACACGTCCCTGAAGTATTTATAAGGTTGGAGCTGACCATTATTTTGGTGTTGGGTGTGCGGTGACACACCTACATGTATTGAGGTTATGAGTTGGAGGCGTGAATGCGACTATAGGTACCCTTATGTTAGATGAGACAGAGCAGCTCATGGTGTCCTATAGTTTTAAGGAATTTAGCATTACGCTCGTCCATAATTACTTAATGCACTTTAGTGGTAAGTCGAGAGAGACTACCTGTGGTTTCAGCATCCGATCAAGTGGATATGGATTGCCACGTGAGCAAACTGATCAGCTGCAATACACTATAGATATGAAATAAATGTGCTATCCTATGCTTTAAATTTTAATGGAGTGAGTATTACTTAAGTTCATACACTAGCAAAGTAAGTAAGTACATAATTGCAGATGTGGAACTGACACAGCAGCAGAGGACCAATAAGTGGATTTAGTAGTCAACTAAACGTAGTGTGTTTTGAACACTCAGAACTAACTATTACCACAAGTTACTCACATGTACAAAGAGGCTGATAAGACAACTACTAATCAAATATACTCATACTATCTTTAAGAATAAGGTAATCGAAGATGAGTCAGTTAAGTAAATAAAATACAGATTTGTCAGGAATGTACCGAGTATTGGTTCAGTGTTCCGGCCCAGAAATATTAAATTGAAATTAAATAGGATTTATGATTGTATGCCTTAAGCATAAATTTTCTCTAGTACGTGACTAACGGCGTTTTGAGCCATTTGTTTACCGATTTTATGACAGTTAAGTAACCGCGAGAGTAAAATTGAAAAATTTCTGTTAACTTTGTTCCAGTAACATATTGAGAGATAAAATGTATATATCCCCATTTCATTGTGACCCACCCTTAGATATTAAGTGAACAGAGTCTGAGGCACTCTTTTTGTTTGTTCTACAGTACAAACCAGATAATGGCAGCCTGGTAGCTGCGTGAAAGCGTGGAGTGACTTGGACACAACTCACAGTGACCCCTCCCCTTTCCCCATGTAATGTAGAGTGAACGTGAAGGACGCACACCATGGCAAACTTCCCCTCCTCTACCCTTGTGAATGGAAGTGTAGAACGCCAGCCAAAGCGGCTACAACCACGTGTGTAAAAATGAAATTGTCATGATTTGTGAAATTTTCTTTTAGGCTTAGAAAAGACTGCTAAGATATAATTATCTGTTTATGTATCATGAATAACTGTGTTATTTTCTTTGAATTTGTGCATGTAAAAATATTTACAGACAATTTAATGAATTTAAGATTTTCATAATTTTACATATTTTTATGTGTTTGTCTGTCTAAGGCAATATGTATGCCAAAGTGTTTCATTGATTTTGGTTAAATTTTGAGTGATAATGTTGCTTAAGAGGCAGTGAACATGCCAGGAATTTAAATAATTGAAGTAGGTAATAAGTTTTCTTTTAATATTTATATATGTTTACATTTCAATTTTAATTTTTCATAGGGAGTTAAGCTGTACTCTTGCTTCTTTTTTGTAGTTAATTTTTTTTCATTTACATTGAAAAAAATTAAGTAGAGGGTGATGTAGGGAAGCAGCCTACTCACGCCTTATAAAATTCACATCAGCCTTTCCATTGTGTGCCAGCCAGTCTGCTGTAACTAGCTCTGACGTCATAAATATTGCACAATACTTTAAAATGAAGTAAATAACCTGATACGTTTCTAGCATGTCAGGAGTAATACTACATCAATATGTGTTGAATAACAGTTCAATAACTTTAACTATTTTCGAAATTTGGACGTTTTTCTGTAAAAATCATTGGCGCAACAGAAAAGAGCTAGAAAATTAAAAATTTATATTTAGATTCCTTTTGCATAACAGTTTAGCAGAAACAGTATTCAGGATCTCACAAATTAAAATTTTAGTTGATATTCATGATTTTCTGGTTTTTGTCTTAGAAATTAAGGAAGCAAGATAGATAGAATAAATAAAGCTAGGATGTTTAAATTTAAGTAGAAGGGAGATCCGCTATAATCATAAAGATGTGAGAAGTTTCAACTGAATAACTATAAAACTATAGCGATAGCGTATCTCCAGAGGGCAAGTTCACAGCTGGTCTGCTGCGTGTAGTGTAATTAAATTAATTATCTCGCCCAAAATATTTGACTTAGCCACGTCAGACTTTTATTATGATTACTTACGTGTGTGCTGGTTGCACATTTAAATTGAGAGCTTCATCGGCCATCAGCAAAGGAAGCAATGATTTATTCGATAACTTAAAGTGGTGCATTACTAGCCCAGCGGCTAGTCGGGAGAGCAGATTTGATCAGGCGTTCCCTTAGCCGTCCGCACTGTGGCTTTATATGAAAGAACGCCGCGCGAGAAAAGGAAGGCCCCAGTTCTCTCCAGATGCTGATTAGCGCACCACCTGTGCCGCGAGTCGCGTCGCGTCAGTATCATTGCTATAAACAGCCTCGGATGCCGTAATAAGTTACTCGGGATACGCGTAACCATGAAATCGTTTTCGAGTGAAGTGTTAATTCTCGGATGACTTTAATAATCTGTCTTCAGTTTGCGTATGTCGTATTTTCACGTGCCGCTGCAGGACAGACATTCTACCATTATTTAGCGTGGCGTTTGATGAACATTATCATCAAATTATGGCGAGCATTCACTTAAACATTCAATTTGAACAGTTATAGTGGCATCAGTGCATTAGACTCTGAACTGCTCTGGTAGTTGGATTGTGTGGATTCTTTTTGGTCTGTGACTTTCAGAATATAGTGAACATTTTAGAGAGAATGGTGTTTGATTATGAATCCCAGACAGTCTCCTAATTCCTCAGAGCTATAAGATGTATCTATAAATGTATTTCTCAGATGAAGTGGGCACTAGGACTAATTACAGGCTTCATGTTTTGCTAATCACTTTCTGGTTACCAATATTGTAGTTAGAGAGCCAGTGCTGAGAACGGCAAACAGCATAAATACAAAACATTTATTCTGTTATTCCACCCGTCGCCCCACAACCTCTCCCCTCTACCCGTTCCCCACAAATGCTTGGTGGGCAATGACGTTTGAGTATTCGACCTTTCGGCCAATGGTGGAGTGCTCTGGGGGTCGTCCACAAAGAGGACCTGTTCACACTATCAACTGGGTGAATTGTTGAAATATATTTGTGGTATTGTTGCTATTATAATTTTTTCTCAGCACCCATTTAGAACATAATAGACCGTCATACTGTCCGTACATCGTGGTTCAATTGGCGAGACTCTTGAGAAGAATATGACGAATTTAGTTGTTATAAACATCTATAAATACGATCACAGCTTTTCACTTTGATGTAATTGTTGGAGAATGGAGGAGATGGGAACGGAAAGGAATTAGTGATATCAATTCCATTAAGACTTGTTACGACATCAACTGTGATGAGTGAAAATGTGTGCCAGACCGGGATTCGAAATCGGTATGTCCTGCTTACTAGATAGTTGCGTTATCCACTGCGCACCCAGGACAGTGTTTATCACAACTGCGCAGACTATCTCTGCAATCCTCACGGCCGACCTACACTCCCACCTAGCTCCATCTATCTGCAGTCCCTGTCTATTTCTGCTCGCTGCTTTGACATAGATTCCCGCCAGCGGTCGGATGTAATTGCGCATCCACACTGAAGAAGGTGGATCCATTGCTCATCTAGGTAAATAAATTACATAAATGAGTGGTGTCTCTTCTTTTGGACACCGCGCATTCGTATATTTGCATACTGGGACTGGAGGGACACAATGGTGGCAGATCCTAAGACTAGACAGGCAGAATATAGTTCAGCAAATAGTGACGATGCAGCAGAATGGCAAGAAGATGCGTTAAGTGACCAACACACTGTGCTGCACATGTTGAAGTTATAAGCTCTTTCTAAAATACCTATCCAATCTCCCACCATGCAACAAGCATAAGCAACTGTAGTAAACATTTATCTATCTACAATTATGTTACATTTAGCTTTATATTATACTTAGTGTCCTATTTTCGTTATTGCCCCTAATACAGAACTAGTGGAGGTGTTGACAGCAGTTTATAGAGTGTAATATCTTTTTATTATATTTTCTCCCATAGCACGGCGTGATGATAATAATTATAATGTGCAAGCGTGCTCTATTTACAGTGCAGAGAAAGCGATTGAACCAACTTGCTGTTGTGCTATCCTAGAAATTGTAATGAGGATATTTTCAGCAGTTATGTATTTAATATCCACTGTATGCGCGGTTTATCCTCCCAGATGAGTTTCACTGTCTTGAATAAGCCGCTACTGCATTGAAAATTCTCCCAAGTATCATGTTTTGTATTGTCATAGGCATTAGGTGGTTATCGCATATCATCATTATAGCTCAGTTGATAGAATTTTTGATTCATATGCAGGAGCAGTGGCGCTATTGACAGGACAGACTTATATTACCTATGTTGATAACATAATTTTATGAATAAAAACGAATGAAAAAGCAATCAGAAGAATTTTTATCGTTCATCTTTGCTTCCTACATAATTAGTTCTAATAGGTGGTGGTGGTCCATAAATTTGACAACGCCTATTCACATAATAGTGTTTATAGCACGCTTCATATTTAGAAACAATTTTTAAACACTTCCGGTAGCAAATGTAATCCATGAGAGATGTCACACAATCCTGTGGAAAATTGATAATAATAAAGAGCATTCTGACACCATCATCATCTTGCACATTTTTTACAGACATCACTGAGACCTAACATATTTTTTCAGTTTTAGTCAAGAGTACATATAAAACACATAGAAGCAGTCTTCGTGAGCAGTAAATCCATTATCTTCAAGTGGCACCAGTGTATATCATTCAGGAGTAATAGTTCGTTGTACAACAATTAGCACAATTCTACTCAAGTAGGTCCGTGTACCAGAGTCCTGCATCCTCCCTGTGGTGACGGCAGCGATTTCATCCCATTAGGAGATGTATCTGCACTTACAACTCAAATGATAGATCACTGCCTTCGTGCAAGGTAGAAGTGAGCGCGAAGACTTTTAACGTTACACAGGCGAGCTAATCGACTGTCTAGAATTGGTATGAGGTAAATTGGTATGTACAGTAGAATGCTGGTGTGCCCAGATGCGAAGGTGACAGCAAAAGGACAAATGTGGCTAAAGCCCAGCACTCGGATTTTGGATGCGACACACTTAGAAGAGACAATGCACCAGAAATTGAGTGTCAGACAAGCTGAAAAATGGCTTTTTATGGCTCTTTGAAATTCGACAGTAAAAACAGCCAAATAATAAAGCAATCCCAGAAAAGAATGAGGTGCATCAGACGATGACAAAATTTTCATTCTCTCTAAACGTACACATGTTAATATTCTACGATCACTAAAAATTTTCGAAATGAACTCCTGATTTAACACTTCATGCGATTTCAGTGAATGAGATTGCAGATGGTAGCGTTGCTCTGTAGCTATCAACCTTGAAAGCTACATATCTGTGTTATTTCTTGATTTATTATGTTTTTCCATCTCTCTTAAGTAAACAAATTTTTGTCAGAGCATCGTATTCTCCACAATAACAGTTAACGAATGTGGCCTGAATACCTCCCCTTTTTACTTGCGCATTTATTTAACGACTATGTTACAGTTTTTCCAGGTTATTATGTAACTATTGACTACAATTCCTAATATGAGATCAGGGTAAATTAACAGGTTGTCATTCACACATATTATCTGATACCACCACTGAAAAAAAAACCGAAAGACATTTCTGTCAAACACATGTAAATAATTGTTTAAAAAATATTTAATGACTATTCGCTATCATTTAACATAAGTGCACTTGTGCTAGAATACTAGCTCATTTCCTTATAAACAAACATTTATTTGTAATTATTGTTAATGGTCTGAGTGTGACTGAACATTTCTTTACTTAAATATTAATTAGCTTAGAATACAAAGTGATAAAGTTCCGTAATGGCGCGCGCGCGTGTGTATGTGTGTGTGTGTGTGTGTGTGTGTGTGTGTGTGTGTGTGTGTGTAATAGTATATGATGGTGTGGGTTATTCTGGACAGGAAATGACCACTATGGTGCCCTTTTCTTTCTACTGCATTACAGAACTGCGAATAGACATGAGTTTCTACTTGTTATCTCACCTGTGTTAATTTATAAATAATCATGTTGAACTCTGAACTACTTTGAGAGTGAATATTTCGTGTATTGTGATAACGAAATGGACGTAATCTTTAGACACAGCATTTTATCTGGTTATCTTAGGACCGCTTTCCGTTTATTCGAGCTGTCGTTTTTGAATAAACGTTATTCAACCCCCTTGTGCACTTCTATGATGTCTACGGCATGTCCAGCGCGTTCCCGGTCAGTGTGATCATAACTGCTTTTAGTCCGCTGTTGGTTTAATCTCGACGATTAACGATGGAAACTGGCTCGTAGCATTTACTTTGCCGCGCCATAAATAAAGAAAAATTTAAAAAATAAAACCTATCACCTATGAAGATGCATATCCACTGATGCGAAGCAGGTCGTCATTTATTAATATGCATTTTAACAGCCAGTGCGGAAGATTTTTTGTTCTCCATGTGTGACTTTGGCTGCTGTTGCCTCGACTCTAACATGTCTACAGATTCTACGAGAAATTATGGCTCAATTTACTGCAGCTAGTGTGGTAAACACACATCCTAGCCTCCATCTGAGGAAGTGGTTGCTCAGTTGTACAGGATCCACTGCTTACTACCAAATTATCGTCGTCGTCGTCATCGTAATAATAATAATAATAATAAACCCGTGGAGGCCCGGGAGAAGAATAGGCCTCCGGTATGTTCTGATAGTCATAAAAGGCGACGAGAAGAACAAACCACTAATAGGGCTAACCCCCCCTTTTAGTGTGATTAGTTGGTTCAGGACAGAACTAATGAAGCCTCGGACAAGGGCTGTCATGATCGGGGGCGACGCTTGAACCCTATGCCCGTCCACAATGGTAGCGTCACTGCTAGCCACACAGAAAATGATTTAAATCGAAATAGAGGTGTTTTGCAGGATATGCCTCTTGCAACCGCCATAGAATGAAAACAAAGACAAAGGATGAGATGGTCACATGAAGTTAATCGACACCTCATGTTCTGTTATTACCAAGCAACAAACTTAGGAACCAACACAACTGGATACAGATCACAAGTATACACAACATTTATTACCAGATACCCAGAATTAAAATTTTTAACAGAACAACGACTAGCTGATCATATCCATGTAATAATCAAAAATAACACGATACCCCAGTCAGAATTAGAAAACATCAAACAACAAATACTGGAACAAAATAATGTGCAAACAGAAGAAGAAGGAAATACAGTAATGGACTCAAACATCCCAGAGCAAACAAAGAAAGAACAACACGCATCAATTAAACAATCAGAGGAGAACGAAATTAAGAAAGCCACCAGAACAAGCACAAATAGAATATGCAGTGACACACATGTTAGATATAGAAGAAAAATTTCAGCTGACATATATAGAATATAAAGACACAAATACAGACATTAGACCATTCTTGCATAGACCACCAAATAACCCACAAGTAGAAACAAAAATAACAACTATCAACACAATCATACACAACAAAATAAATGAAAATACAACTATGGAAGAGTTACAACTACTGGCTTATATAGGAGCACTCACTACACTAAATATACACACTAGGCAGAGATCAGAACCAACCAACACACAGAAGAAACCCACAAAACCAGCATGGCAACACAGGCTACAGATCAGAATAGAAAAACTGAGAAAAGACATCAGACAGCTAACACAATTTATAAGAAATGAAATATCAGACAAAAAACGAAAAAGGTTAGGTAAAATCTCACAACAAGAAGCGATAGAGCAATTAGATGAAAAGAAGCAGAAATTACAAGCATTGGCCAAACGACTTAGAAGATATAAAAAAAGTGAAAATAGAAGGAAACAAAACCAAACATTCAACACTAACCAAAAGAAATTGTACCAGACAATAGATAACATACACATTAAAGTAGACAATCCACCAAACATAACAGACATGAAAGAGTTATGGAGAAACATATGGTCAAACCCGGTACAGCATAACAGGCATGCACGGTGGATACTAGCAGAAAGAGGCACATACAAGATGATACCACAAATGCCTGAAGTTATAATTTTGCAACATGAAGTCACCTGAGCAATTAATTCTACGCACAATTGGAAAGCCCCTGGAAAAGATAAAATAGCAAATCTGTGGCTAAAGAAGTTCACCTCAATACATTCACATCCAACTAAATTATTTAACAGTTACATTGCAGACCCACACACAGTCCCTGATACACTTACACAAGGAACAACTTATCTGAAACCCAAAGATCGAGCAGACACAGCAAACCCAGCAAAATACCGCCTCATAACATGCCTACCAACAATATACAAAATATTAACTTCAGTCATTACACGGAAATTAATGACACATACAACACAGGACAAAATTATAAATGAAGAACAAAGAGGCTGCTGCAAAGGAGCATGAGGATGTAAAGAGTAACTGATAATAGATGCAGAGGTGACATATGAAGCTAAAACTAAACAAAGGTCGCTGCACCATGCATACATTGATTAACCAAAAAGCTTTTGATAGTGTACCCCACTCATGGTTACTACAGATATTGTAAATACATAAAGTGGATCCTAAATTGATACAGTTGCTAAACATAGTAATGAAAAATTGGAAAACCACACATAATATCCAAACAAATTCTAATAATATCGCATCACAGCCCATACAGATTAAGCATGGAATATACCAAGGAGGCTCATTAAGTCCTTTCTGGTTCTGCCTTCCTCTGAACCCACTATCCAACATGCTAAATAATACAAATTATGGATATAATATTACTGGAACACACCAACACTAAATCACACATTTGCTATACATGGATGATCTAAAACTACTGGCAGCAACAAATCAACAACACAACCAATTACTAAACATAACAGAAGTATTCAGCAATGATATAAATATGGCTTTTGGAACAGAAAAATGTAAGAAAAATAGCATATCAAGGTAAAACACATTAAACAAGAAGATCACATATTGGATAACCACAGCGACTGCATAGAAGCGATGGAAAAAACATATGCCTATAAATATCTATGATACAGACAAAAAATAGGAATAGATAATACAAATATTAAAGAAGAACTAAAAGAAAAATATAGACAAAGACTAACAAAAATACTGAAAACAGAACTGACAGCAAGAAAAAAGACAAAAACTATAAATACTTATGCTACACCATTATTGACCTATTCATTTGGAGTAGTGAACTGGAGTAACACAGAACTAGAAGCACTCAATACACTTACACGATCGCAATGCCACAAATACAGAATACATCACATACATTCAGCAACAGAAAGATTCACATTAAGTAGAAAGGAAGGGGGAAGGAGATTTATCGACATAAAAAACCTACATTATGGACAATTTAAGATAATTCTTTATAGAATGAGTAGAAACTAGCAAAATACGCAAAGCAATCCCTCATACAAAAACATCGGCTACACCATTGCAATTCCATAACCACTCCTACAACCCTTTAGATCACATAACATCAACAGATACGAAAAAAGTAAATTGGAAAAAGAAAACACTACATGGCAAGCAACCATACCATCTAACACAGCCACACATCGATCAAGATGCATCCAACACATGGCTAAGAAAAGGCAATATATACAGTTAGATGGAATGATTCATGATTACAGTACAGGATCAAACAATAAACACCAGATATTACAGCAAGTATATTATTAAAGATCTCAAAACCACAAAAGATAAATGCAGACTTTGCAAACAACAAATAGAAACAGTAGATCACATCACAAGCGGATGTACAATACTAGCAAATACAGAATACACCAGAAGACATGACAATGTAGCAAAAATAATACATCAACAACTTGCCATACAACATAAACTAATAAAAAAACACGTTCCCACATACAAGAATGCACCACAAAATGTATTGGAGAATGATGAATACAAATTATACTGGAACAGAACCATTATAACAGATAAAACAACACCACATAACAAACCTGACATCATACTCACCAATAAAAAGAAGAAATTAACACAACTAATAGAAATATCCGTACCCAATACAACAAATATACAGAAGAAAACAAGAGAAATAATTGAAAAATACATCCAACTGGCTGAGGAAGCCAAGGACATGAGGCATCAGGATAAAGTTGACATACCAATCATACTATCAACTACAGGAGTCATACCACACAATATCCACCAGTACATCAACGCAATACAGTTACATCCAAACGTATACATACAACTACAGAAATCTGTAATTATTGATACATGTTCAATTACCCGAAAGTTCCTAAATGCAATGTAACATATACCGTACAGTTGAAAGGAAGTCACGCTTGATCAAGGTCCGCGTCACTTTCCATTTTTTAACCAGACATAATGTCTGACGAAGGAAAGGAAGAAATAATAATAATAATAATAATAATAATAATAATAATAACAATAATATTAGTGGCTAAGTGGATGAAGCACTACTGTCGAAAAGAGCTGCTAGTAATAGACTGGTCCTGCAGATGCTGGAAACCTGAAAATGAATAATAAGAATTGATTGTTACTTCCTGATGACATTCATCCTTTAACCAAGGCATCTTCAGATTTTGGTAAGGCAAATAATATCTGTCAGTATTAACACATCCGCAAGCGATTCGATTCGAGTAAACAAATATATTTTCGAAAACACTGTTTCAACCACAAAAACCACTATTAACGGAGATTTTACATGGGTATAGGTGTTACACACCAGATGCTCAGCGAAAATAGTGCTATCCCATCACCAGAAAAGGTGAAACGCAACACGTATCTATATTTGCTGACATTACCGTGGGGACTCAGGAACATATACGCAGACACTTCTCTTTCGGTCGACATGTGAAAGTGGATCCTTTTTATTTGAGCCATACGTATTCCGAAATTGCAAAGCAGTCAGTTCGTGATAATACTAACTTCATCATCACTTACAAACAGGACGACATGAATTTAAAGCATTTTTACAAGGCGCATGTAAGTACTGACATGATGTTCAACGAATTTATAAACATCTGTGAAGAGTGGGTGAGTAGACATTTGAGAACTTCTCGAAGCATTTATCACGAATTGTCTCTCGTAAGACTTGAGACTGACGAATGGAAATTTTTCAAGGTAGTGAGGTGCCCAGCAGCAGTTTTTGTATGTTACTAGTGCAAGTGTAACTAACCATCATACCTTAGCAAAATATCCTTCCAAGAACCCGAGGAAACTGTAGTCCTAAGTAAAATCGCCAAGAGGGTCGAAGGTACCTATCTAGTCACTTTGCTAACCAATCCAGTGCGAGAACGGGGCAGCTGAAACGTTAAATTTCACGTTCAAGAAAGCAATCATGTAGCACCACTGCAGAAACATACTGTCGTTTGTCGGTCGTACACTCCCATATGGAGGACGTAATAATAAACATCCCTGCCTTAGAGATAGCATCGTCGACTAAAGCCAGTAGTATTACAGGTTATGAGTACATATCGAGGATACATATTGTGGCTGATGTTGTGGACTGTGAGTAACCATAAACACGCAGTACTGTGTATTTAACAGCCAGTACCTTCCTGTGAACTGGATTCAAAAATGGCTCTGAGCACAATGGAACTTAACATCTGGGGTCATCAGTCCCCTAGAACTTAGATCTACTTAAACCTAACTAACCTAAGGACATCACACACATCCATGCCCAAGGCAGGATTCGAACCTGCGACCGTAGCAGTCGGGTGGTTCCGGACTGAAGCGCCTAGAACCGTTCGGCCACCGTGGCCAGCGATATTTATTTGTGCAAGAGCTTAAAATGTCTTTGAAATACACGTTCATGGCACCCTATTACAGATATACTAGGGCTGGGTAGAAAGTAGCGGCAACACTGCAATAACATGAAGGATGTGCATCAAATGGCATGTGCGCTGTCTGTATCGGACAGCAAAAGCTTAATTGAAATAGTAAAGTGAGCGGCGACGGCGGTGTTTGAGTAAGTTACAGTGCATACTGTTAAGCGGGAGAAGGCCAGTTCGAGCGCCCCAGCAGTACCCAAAATGAGATTTTCACTCTGCAGCGGAATGTGCGCCTATATCGAACTCCCTGGCAAATTAAAACTGTATGCCGGACCGATAGAAACTCTGGATCTTTGCCTTTGGTGGGTAAGTGCTCCACCAACTGAGCTACCCAAGCACGACTCACGACTCGTCCTCACAGCTTTACTTCAGCCAGTATCTCGTTTCCTAACTGTCAGACTTCAGAGGAAAGTTGTGAAGTTTACAAGGTAGGAGACGAAGTACTGGCGGAAGTAAAGTTGAGGACGGGTCGTGAGTCGTGCTTGGGTAGCTCAGTCAGTAGAGAAATTACCCACGAAAGGAAAACATTCCGAGATCGAATCTCTGTTTGGCACACAGTTTCTGTCCTAACAGTACGTTTACGAAACACGAACAACATGCGTGTATCAAGAATGCTGTGCGCTCCGACCACCTGCCACTTCAATGTTTTCAGGGCATGTTGCGATGGAGCATTGCTGTATCGTACTGAGGCGAGATTGGTGAAACTGTTTCGGAATGGCAGGAACGTCTTTGGTATTGGCCATGTTAAAGACGACCCGTCCCTCAGGGACAACATGGAAAGATTTCCTTGCCACTGTGCTGGATGTGGATCGCCAAAGTGAGGCTATTGTGGGTTGCGCTATACGTAGGTTAATCCTATATCATGTTTTACCGCAGGGCCAGTCTGTCACTGCAGCCTACTTCTGTGATTTCCTGCGTCATCACCTTCGTCCTGCACTGAGAAGAGAGCGACAGCACTTTCTGGCACTGCATTCCATCATCCTTCATGACAATGTAGGATGCCACATGGTGAACCCCATGCAGGAGGTCCTACGTATGTGTGGCTGGGAGATACTGAAATATTCACTGTATTCACCCCATTTGAGTCCGTGGGATTACTACATGTTGGCCAAAATGAAAAGACCTCGTCGTGGAAGGCGCTACAACACCAAGGAAGACATCGACCGTGCCATAGGACAGTCCTTGTGAGACACCAACAGAGATGAAAGCACTAACTGCGTACGACGCCCTCCATCTGCGTAGGGAATTTGAAAGATATGTGGAACGGCTGTTTTGAGTGCATGTAAAATGGTGACCATCTGTCTGTTGCCAATACTTTTTATCCAACCCATGTACAATGTAATGCATTATTGTCAGATTGTAAATATAAGCATTTTAGATGGACAACAAAATTCTGTTCTGAAAAATGATCGCGTGGCTGCAATATTACAAAATCTTAGAGACTTACCTAAAAAGTCACATGTGCATCTACATGCCCGACTCGCGTGTAATGGCGGAAATTCAACATAACTCAAACTAAATATCCTGAGCAAGAACCTGCTCAATGACATTCGTTACACATTTCTAAAAAACGATAGTGCCGATAACAGTGCGATTGTTCATTGAAGGTGTGTGGGGGCAATAGGTTATAGTGTAGAGTGGGTGCCAAGGGGGGCGGGGGCGGGTGTGGACTGACCAGTTGAGTGGGAGTGGGAGGTGTTAGGGGTGAAAGGGAAATGAAGCAGCTTCGGGGATGGGCATTGGGTGGGAGGGGGGGAGGGGGGAGGGGGGGAGGGGGGGGGAGGCCGAGGCAGAGGGGAAGCATGGTAGATCAGTTAGCTATATTACATACCTGACGTCCAAACTTCCGTGTTACATGAATGACCATTAAACTTACGTAAACGTAGCCCCGCTAGTTCTGTCATATGAAGATCTGAACCAAGTATGTAAAAAAAAAAAAAAAAAACCTCACTGAGCAGGTTTTGGCTCAGTGTGTTTCAGTACGAGTGTTGTCGAATTTCCGTCGTTTCACGCGGTTCGTGCGTGCTGTACAGGTGTAACGTCTTTTAGTTAAATCTCCAAGAGTCAGTGAATTACGACATTATAATGAGCAACCAAGCCATCATTCTTGATATCAGACTTTCGTTGTGCATCTAAAATGGTTATATTTACACTCTCTGGAGTGTTACGTAGTATCTCTGTAAGAAAGCGTTACGAACGTGCATTTTCCATGACATTTTAAGTGCTACCCTTCCCTGGTAATGCCTCTGGTAATCCAAACATACGGCTTACACTGCAATGCCGCTTTGTTACGAACTCTACCACTGTTGACAGCAGATGACACCCAGATGTAACGAATGCTGGTCGAAGGAAGATATTGGTAGCTAAACACGGCGCACTGTGTTACTGTCCACAATGTCAGCCGTATTATTGATCATCGATATATGCTAATATACCGTAATACAACTAGGCTATAAGACAAGAAATAAGTTTTATCGACGATGACATGTCACATAGGTCAGATATACTGCAACATTTAAGTAATGTTCTCTAATATATAACGATTTCTTGTTCCTGCACTGTACGATATATACACTTTACTAATTTTCTGTTAAGTGTTCACTTGAGTATGGCTATAAAGCCGAAATCATGATTGTGCGAAACAAAATCACCTTCAAATATCGGAAACTCCTTTCAAAACTCCTACATGACTTGTCTCCTGCAAAGGAAAAATCAGTAAATAATGTTTCTCAAAGTATTATTGAGCGATTTGTTGTGAATGGTCTCAATTTTTGAAAGAATGTATTCAGTCGTGCACATCAGTTAGTGTAGCAAGTGATAAATTGTCAACTACGATGCGAACTGAACTTTTTAAATCTATGTTGATGAAAATTTAGGATGGAAACAAACATTTTTGAACTCAAAACAACTTACTGCAGCCACATTTGCACCATGAAGCGTCAGAATCTTTGGGGAGGGGTATCATACTTATCAGTAAGTTAACAAAAAATGCTTCAAATGGCTCTGAGCACTATGGGACTTAACATGTGAGGTCATCAGTCCCCTATAACGTAGAGCTACTTGAACCTAACCAACATAAGGACATCACACACATCCATGCCCGAGGTAGGATTCGAAACTGCGACCGCAGCCGTCGCGCGGTTTCAGACTGAAGCGCCTAGAACCGCTCGGCCACAGCGGCCGGCAGTAAGTTTACATATTTTGAGTATTTTCATTCATTAATGTTATATGCGGTATTATAAATACAAAATCAAATGAGGGTAATGCAGGAGCTAGGTTTAATAATGAATAAAAAAATAGGTGTGCTGGTAAGCTACTACGAACGGCATAGTGAATGCATTATTCTAGCCAAGACAGACACGAAACCCACGCCTACCACAGTAGTACAAGTTTATATGGCAACCAGCTCCGCAGACGAAGAGAATGATGAAATGTATGATGAGATAACAGAAATTATTCAGACAGAAAAGGGAGACGAAAATTTAATAGTCATGGGGGAACTGAAATTCGATGGTAGGAAAAGGAAGAGAGAGAGAAGTAGTAGGTGAATATGGAATGGGGTAAGGAATGAAAGAGGAAGCCGTCTGGTAGAATTTTGCACAGACCATAACTTAATCATAGCTAACACTTGGTTTAAGAATCATAAAAGAAGGTTGTATACATGGAAGTGGCCTGGAGACGCTGGAAGGTTACAGATAGATTATATAATGGTAAGACAGAGATTTAGGAACTAAGTTTAAAACTGTAAGACACTTCCAGGGGTAAATGACGACTCTGACCATAATCTGTTGGTTGTAAACTGTGCATTAAAACTGAAGAAATTACAAAAAGGTAGGACTTTAGAGAGATGGTATCTGGATAAAATGAAAGAACGAGAGGTTGTAGAGAGTTTCAGAAAGCGTTAGGGAACGATTGACAAGAACAAGGGAAAGGAATACAGTAGAAGAAGAATGGGTAACTTTGAGAGATGAAATAGTGAAGGCAGCACAGGATCAAGTAGGTAAATAGATGAGGGCTGGTAGAAATCCTTGGGCAACAGAAGAGAGATTGAATTTAATTGGTTAAAGAATAAAATATAAAAGTGCAGTAAATGAAGCAGTCAAAAAGGAATACAAACGTCTCAAAAATGAGAGCGACAGGAAGTGCAAAATGGCTAGAGAACAAATGTAAGGATGTAGAGGCATATATCACTAGGGATAAGAGAGATACTGCCTACAGAAAAATAAAAAAAAAATGTCTTTGGAGTAAAGAGAAGCACTTGTATTAATATCAACAGGTCAGATGGAAAACCAGTTCCAAGCAAAGAAGGAAAAGCAGAAAGGTGGAAGGAGTATGTAGAAGGTCTGTATAAGGGTGGTGTACTTCAGGGCAATATTATGGAAATAGAATAGGATAGAGGTGAAGATGAAATAGGAGATATGATACTGCGTGAAAAATTTAACAGAACACTGAAAGATTTAAGTCGAAACAAGGCCCTGGGAGTAGACAAAATTCCATTAGAACTACTGAGTCTTGGGAGAGCCAGCCATGACAAAACTGTACCATCTGGTGAGCAAGATGTATGAGACGGGCGAAATACCCTCATACTTCACGAACAATGTAATAATTCCAATCCCAAAGAAAGCAGGTGTTGACAGATGTGAAAATTACCGAACTATCAGTTTAATAAGCCACGGCTGCAAAATACTGACTCGTATTCCTTATAGACGAATGGAAAAACTGACAGAGGTCGGACTCGGGGAAGATCAATTTGGATTCCGTACAAATGTTGGAACAGGTGAGGCAATTCTCTCCCTACGACTTATCTTAGAAGATGGATTAAGGAAAGGCAAACCTACATTTCTAGCATTTGTAGACGTAGAGAAAGCTTTTGACAATGTTGACTGGAATACTCTCTTTCAAATTCTGAAGGTGGCAGGGGTAAAATGCAGGGAGCTAACGGCTATTTACAATTTGTACAGAAACCAGATGGCAGTTATAAGAGTCGAGGGGCATGAAAGGGAAGCAGCGGTTGGGAAGGGAGTGAGAGAGGGATGTAGTCTATCCCCAATGTTATTCAATCTGTATATTGAGGAAGCAGTGAAGGAAACAAAAGAAAAATTCGGAGTTGGAATTAAAATCCATGGAGAAGAAATAAAAACTTTGACGTTTGCCGATGACATTGTAATTGTGTCAGAGGCAGCAACGGACTTAGAAGAGCAGTTGAACAGAATGGACAGTGTCTTGAAAGGAGGGTATAAGATGAGCACCAACAAAAGCAAAACGAGGATAATGGAATGCAGTCAAATTACATCAGGTGATGCTGAGGGAATTAATTAGGAAATGAGACACAAAGTAGTAGATGAGTTTTGCTATTTGGGGAGCAAAATAACTGATAATGGTCGAAGTAGAGAGGATATTTAAATGTAGACTGGCAATGGCAAGGAAAGCCTTTCTGAAGCAGAGAAATTTGTTAACTGGAGTATAGAGCTAAGTGTCAAGGAGTCTTTCCTGAAAGTATTTGTATGGAGTGTAATCATGTATAGGAGTGAAACATGAACTATAATTAGTTTAGACAAGAAGAGAATAGAATCTTTATAAATGCGGTGCTACAGAAGAATGCTGCAGATTAGATGGATAGATCACGTAACTAATGAGGAGGTATTGAATACAATTGGGGAGAAGAGGAATTTGTTGCACAACGTGACTAGAAAAAGGGATCGGTTGGTAGGACATGTTCGGAGGCATCAAGGGATCAACAATTTAGGATTGGAGGGCAGCGTGGAGGGTAAAAATCATAGAGGGAGGCCGAGAGATGATTACACTAAGTAGAATCAGAAGGATGTAGGTTGCAGTAGGTACTCTGAGATGAAGCAGCTTGCACAGGATAGGGTAGCATGGAGAGATGCATCAAACCAGTCTCTGGACTGAAAAGCGCAACAACAACAACATAAAGAAGTATTGGTTGGGGGTGTAACTTCGCTATGAAAATATCTCCACGAGAACGCAACAGGCATGATTAACAAAATCTTTGTACTCCAGCTACCAGAATGGCTATTTGGTCGGAAGTACATTCGGGAAAGACCATGCTTATGGGGCTTAATTAGCGTGAAAAGCTTAGAAGGCATTGCAACTGAGAACGAAATTAAAGTTCGTTTAAATGAAAACAAAATGTCTCTGCAGGTCATACAGTCTACGCGAGCGAAGCAAAGGGTGCTAAGATAGTTTACGGACGAATATTTACGGCGAACGTAAAATGATTCACTACATTACGATTAACGGTACAAATGCTCCATGGAACATGGAAGCAGCTAACAAGGCACCATACTGGTATGGCTGAGGGTACTTCACGCATTACTTTTGTACGAGTATTCGACAGCTAGATTTCTCGCACTTGCGCACCTTTGCGTTCAGCGTATCAGTACGTGGAGTTGGAGACAGACTTCGTTGAAGGAATATCAGATTCCAGCAAAGCGTATGCACACTGAACCAAGTACTGATTGACCTCCGAGCTTCAAAGTTAGATTTATTGTACATGTTGGTGCTACAGCTCTGAACGAGCTAAATGTATAGTTAAAAATGTAACGTAAATCTGAGAACTAAATAACATCTTCGATAGAGAATACTCGCATTAAGAACTGAATATGTATCCTATTGATACTATAAAAAAACTTCAGCTGACTGTTAACTTAGCATTTACGATATGAAATACAAAATGGAGATCAGAGAGAAATGATAGATTAAGTTACTGGGATAACGTACGATTTCATTGAATCAAAAGCAAAATGCGTTTGCTTCTTTGTTTCCGAATACCATTGAACTACGATTCTGGTCATTCCCTCTTATAAACGAACAATTCCATGTTAACTTTTGAGCAGACCTTCCGGCAGTTAAGAAATGCGGACGTTTCAAGCCGTGTATTGATGCGCCCGGGAACTTCCGCTTATTGTTCCTTTTGCGTGCGCAGCATAAACGCGTTTAAGACCGTGACAGCCGCAGCTCGGTGAGAAGACTTAAGTGATGCTCTGCGTATGGGGCTGCATAAACGATAGCCATGCGCAAAGGATAGTTCTTACACTGAGAGAACGATCACACTACTCGCCCAAAACGTTTCCTGCATTTAGTGACAGAAGAAATATCTCTATTGAAGTCAGTGGAGCCATTCCCAGAATCTTCTGTAGGTACTCTGATTATTATTTCGTGTCGAACATTTTACATTACAGTTTGGCTTTTATCATAATAATCAGCTCACTGTAGTATGCCCAGATACTCTATCACAAGACGGCAGTTAGTGCCTAAATATGTATTTGTTCGATAGTTAATATTCAGTTAAGCATAAATCATTCTTAAAACTGAGGAAAGTAAAAAAGTAAAATTTGCGAAGTATTATTTCGCACACTTCAGTAAGTTTCTACCAGCTGGGCTGGTTTAATGTAATGACTACGTAACGAACTTTTAACGTTCGATCACGACTATTTCAATTTAATTTTACTGCAGTCTATAGCTGTCCCTTCTGTGGCAGATTTAACTCTATCAGATCCAATACGTTGTTTTTTTGTTGTATGTGGTAACTATGTTGTAAGAAATTTGTTTGGATGTCTAGATTCCATATTATGTATTCTGTTGCATCGTACTAAATTCCAGATTCAGTGCCGTAATATGTATTTATGGTGCAAAATGTTTCGGCTTCTCCTACAAGATACCACTATTCTATCTGTAGATCACTATTTAGCAGACAAGTCTGGTTTGAGTAATTTTGCGGAAAACAATTAACAAACTTTAACCATTGGAAAATAATCCTTTTAATCCAAAAGACAAGAACAATTAAGAGTGCTCAGATTTGCACCCTTAAGAATAACAGTAAAATTAAGCACGTTATCAAACAGATTAATGACTGTTTTTTAGATATACAATTACACATATTTGGCTACAAAAGTATTAACAAAAGCTACCTTGTATGACGATACCTTCACTAGATAATTTACTGTAGCAAATTCACTAAATAACAATGTTACTGAACATTACAACCTAAATCTTTCCGAAATTCTCTTAAAATCTTCGATCTGATTTTTAGATTTAAATAACTGTTGAGATTTAAATTATGATTAAACTTGAATTATGATGCAAAAAAAATTATGCCCTAGGTCCACACTACAAATGAGTTAAAATTCTGTTTTCATTACATGTCCTTACAGATGCAACCCTAGAAAAAGTTATCAGTGCTCTGTCGTCCAGAACAATTCTTAATTTATGTCAATTCCTTTACCTGCAGCTATGCTACTGAAAGATGTTAAACAGTTGAACGCTGTTTTTATACCGATGGCCATCAGCTGGCTTTGACAATTCGTTAAGAACAATGTACGTCGTTAATTTTACTCTGAACTTTGAGATTTTGTCACTATAATATTGGAAATGAATTTAGCCATAATATTTAGCTCATTTATTTAAAATCTGGGGTACTCCAAGACTCACGGTTTCCTCTTTGTAACCAATCTGCACCAAACTTATGTTAAAATCTTCTCAAACGGTGCGTCGCTCTCAGCATGCCTTCAGTTTTTCTACTTCGATGCAGTTTATTTCACGAAGAGTGTCAGGTTCAATATATATTTTCTTAAGCAGCTTCTCGCATGGTCTGAAGCTGCAAGGAGGTAGTCAAGAATTTTCCTCTAACAGAATGTACGAAGCCTGTCTCCGTGAAGCTGAACCTCGACTGAACCGGTAGGCAGCTACACTTTGAACTACCCTAGGCAAACAGTTATTGGATGCAAGATGGACTTGATTTATGATAAAACTATTTAAGTGATTGAGGCACTGAAGTCCCGTCCCTGATGAGCGGTAATGTTCTATAGAATTTCGAATAGACTGCCAGTACTGGAGGACTTATTTTCTACATAATCTTCCAGCGGAATTTCAGTAGCTGTAGAGATCAAGGACTACCTGAACGACATACAACCCGTAACTCATAAGTGACACGTTGACGGAGAAAATCAATAGTACTCTTTGCTACAATGTGCAGTAGCTGTCCACGGAAGTTATTTTCCGAAGGTTTCGGGTAAAATAAGTGACTCCCATTCCAAGGAAATACAAGAACTTGGTCGAAACTAGTTGTCTTCGTATCATTCGTTCGCTATAAGGCGGAAAATAAGTTTTTAAGCGAGATCAGTTCTCAATGTTTAAAATTTCGAATTTATTGGTAGCTTTTGGGATTCCTTTCCTTACGCTTTCTCCGTTTAGATTCTCTCAAGTTTTTCTCTTCGCTTAAATACACGATTAAGTTCTGTTTTCATAGTAAATTTCTGACTCTAGACCTGAGCATAAGCGTCTTCCAGAAACTTTTTTAAGGAAAAATGGGAAGCGAGTTATATAAGACCTCAAGTTTATTTATACTCCCCACCTTCGCATTACAGCTGCAAAATTTTTTTTCCTGTTTTTCATAACAATTCGTGTAACACCTGTAATCTAGCACTCCAACAGCCTCATTATCACTAAGATCTCTTCCTCTCCCCCCCCCCCCCCCCCCCCGGAAACGGCAACTGATTATCAAGGAAGGCAAGTTTCTAAGCGTAATTTGCAACGGAGCCGCGGGGAGTAAACATTACATAAGCGAGAACGTTAGATTTAAGAATTACTCTGAGCTAAAGTCTCGAACCAAGTCAAAACAGCCAGACTGATCATTGTTCACCCTTCCCTCTCCCACCCCCTACAAAAAAAAAAAAAATGACTCCTGGTGGCATTGTAACCTAAATACGCCTGCAGTGAGTAGTACATCCTTCATCTTTTACTGGAAAGGAGGGTAGCGGGGGCAGAAAGCGAAAAGGGAAACATCTCCACCCAATAACAGATGTCAATAAATCAACATCCGCGATAGATCCACAATCACGTAAACCGTCTCCTGGTATCGAAACCAGCGGGCCAATTAGTTCTAGGTGTGATGGTGCAAATAATGAGCCATGCTTCCACCCCAAGTACGAGAGTCACTCTCTTCAACTCTTCCAGCTGTCTGTAGGGACAGGCGATGGCATCCGAATCTGGACAGAAACCATCATTCGTGCCCACATGAATTACGATTTGCAACTGCTTTTTTACTATAACAACCGAATGCGTTCGATAGTTAGTGTTAGAGCTGCCTCAACATTTCTGAAGAGACCTCCTGGCCAACATACTGCGTGCGTCCTAGCAATTTGAACCTAAAAGTTATTTCCATGATTCGTGTGGGGAGGGGGGAGGGAGGGAGATAGATAGTCATTAACGTAACAACTTCCAGTGGTCAAAACACTCACTCCGACTACGCAGCAGGAGAGGCTATTGTCTGCGACATAACCTCCTTGGGCTCATGTATGACTTTTCTTTAAAACTTGGCTCGTACATGTTTCAAGGACTAGCCGTACACCATAGGATTTGTGACCTGGTGTGGAAGTGACTAGTCAGCCCGCCACACTGCTTATCCTGCGGTCAAATGGTTGAGGGTAGACACGTAATGCGATTTAAAGATTATTAATCATACAAGACCAGTAAGTCACGGTAGCATTGTACACTACATTCAATAGCTGTAATTTGCGTAACTGGTTTATTCAGCAAGATTCAGCTTTCTACTGAACGGTAGTCAGTGAAATGAAATACGGGTTCACCTAGAAAGACTGTCCCACATTCAACTTAACTAGCAACTAGCAGCACACGAGTGATGGTAGTGATTTTTTTCTTGTTTTATGGTGTAAAGAAACTGAGGTAATACGCGCGGATGTCATAACCTTAGAACAACAATGAGTAAAAGAAGTTGAAAGCGACTATACGTTAAGCCTATCCGACGGAAGGAAAGAGCTAAAAAATAAGGACTTCTCCTTGGAGAAATGTCCACAAAATACGCCATAGAGGCAGCGGAGGTTTGTAATCAAAGATTAAATGTCCTTCAGCATCTTGTAGAGACGGATAAAAAATGAAACGCGATCGAATGCCCGCACGTCGTTCTCTAAAACGACTCATAACTCTGACGGCAAATACACATTGGAACCCAACCGGTTAAAAAAAGGGGCATTGGGTCAATAAATGGCAATTCTTAAAAGGTTGATGAGAGTGAACCCTAAGCGGTGGGGGTTTGATGCGAAAGTGATACCACTTGCAGACACAGGGCAACACAGAGATCTGAATGAGTGGAAGAGCTAGCTGGCCGAGATAGGAGAACTACAGCCTTGGTAGCAGCAACAGCAGCCGGATTTCCCATCAGACCGACGTGACCAGGAACCCACATGAACGTCACTGTGGCTGCCTCGACAGGGAGCAAGCAGAAGCTTTCTTGGACCTGTTGCTCTAAGGGAGGGACTGTGTTCAGCACACACAGTCTCTGAAGGGCAGAGAGAGAATCGGAGCAGACGACAATTGAAAAGGTTATGTCGCCGGATGTGCTGTGTGGCCTGATAGAGGGCGGAGAGCTCTGATCGGTGACAATGGCGAAGGGACACCCAACACCATAGTCAGTCTTAAAGGCATCAGTGTACATGAAGGTATTATACAAAATTGTTAAGGCTTTCGTGGCCACTTGTTGACAAACTGCCTATTGGCTTCTGTCTCGGGTTCTTCGGCTGACGTTCATCTAATGATTTTTCTGACGTTTCGCCAGCACGAGTGGCTGGCATTGTCAAAGTTTCACCCTTCATTGCCGGTGGTGAACTGGAGCCGAGCTCGCGGGCGCAGACTATATGTACCCGTCGCGCCAACGTCCGAGGGCTTCTCCGCGGTCATTTCCGGTGCGGTTCTCCTCTTGCTACCTGCGACGGTCGTTCGCTGCAGTACGGGACAATCAGTGACGCTCTGGAGCATATCGGTTCCCTTTTCCCGCAAGACATCAGAAAGCTCTTCCATGCATGTCTTACCACGAGCTATTTCACGTGGAATGTGCCTTTCTTATGGCGCTCTGTAGGCGATACTCAGCAACACCCATACTAGAAGTACAATCATAAAAGTTAAAAACGTTGGAATTTAAGGAGGGCGACGCCAATAGACCATTTAAAGCCGCCAGTAATAAGTGGAGATTGAGTAGAGGACCCTGCAGTACCCCATTCACTTGGCGGGGGGGGGGGGGGGGGGGGAGGGGGGGGGGAGGGGGGGTACTGAGTGAAGCACCGACTTTTTCAAAATGAATGGCTCTGAGCACTATGGGACTTAACTTCTATGGTCATCAGTCCCCTAGAACTACTTAAACCTAACTAACCTAAGGACATCACACACATCCATGCCCGAGGTACCGAGCGAGGTGTCGCAGTGGTTAGCACACTGGACTCGCATTCGGGAGGTCGACGGTTCAATCCCGTCTTCGGCCATCCTGATTTAGATTTTCCGTGATTTCCCTAAATCGCTTCAGGCAAATGCCGGGATGGTTCCTTTGAAAGGGCACTGCCGATTTCCTTCCCCATCCTTCCCTCACCCGAGGTTGCGTCCGTCTCTAATGACCTCGTTGTCGACGGGACGTTAAACACTAATCTCCTCCTCCATGCCCGAGGCAGGATTCGAACCTGCGACCGTAGCGGTCACGCGGTTCCAGGCTGAAGCGCCTTTAACCGCATGGCCACACCGGCCGGCACCGACTTTTTAACACAGAACATAAGGTGTGACAAGAAGTTCTTGACGTAATTCTAAAGTGGACCCCAGAGACTACCCTCGTGTAACGAAATAAGAATGTGGTGATGCCATGTCTTGTCATAAGCCTTCTATAGGTCGAAGAAGACAGCGATGAGGTGCTGAAGGTGTGCAAAGCCGCCCAGATGGTGGACTCCAGGTGAACCAGATTATCAACAGTGTAAAGGCCTTTGCGAAAATCGCCCTGAGATGCAGCCAAAAGGCCACAAGACTCAAGGAACCAACACAGCCCCTTGTTCACCATGCATACAGAGAACTTTCGAGAGGCTGAATCGGCCTTAACTGTCCATCTCTAGGGGAATCTTACCTTGTTTCAGTACTAGAACTATCGCGCTTTCTCGCTCTCGTTCCAGATCCGACTAGAGAGGGCAAGGAAGTGATTATGACAATCCACTGGGGTGCAGCACTGAGAACTTCGACTTTGCAAGGAGCGTGCTTCTGGAGGTATGAGGATGATATCTTTTTTCCCTGGTCACATGGACGTGATGCTCTCAACAGATTTTTGGACCACTTTAACTGCCTTCGTTTCGGCCTTAAATTTACCATGGAGGTTGAAACTGATGGGATGCTTCCATTCTTGGACGTTATGGTTTACAAAAGACCAGATGGTACTCTGGGGCAATGTTCACCGAAAGCTGACATACACTGATCGGTATCTGCATGCTAAGATTTTTATCCACCATACCAACATAGTGGCGTCCTTAAGACTCTGGTACGCAGAGCATATGCCATTTCCAATGCAGACAGTTCAACCCAAGAACTTGCGTATTTGATGTCTGTTTTGGGGAAAATGGATACTCTGAGAAACAGATTCATCAGGCTATGGAGTTTGGACCATCACCAGAGGTGCATGAAGAGTAGCAAAGATTGGTGGCCTTAATCACTTATGCTGGGGGCATATCGTTTAAGACTGGAAGATTCGCACAATTCATGACAGGAACGTGGAACATCGCCGTCATACGAGGCTACAGAATTCGGAAAAATGGACGGCAGCAGAACATTGCTTAAATGAGGGACACTGTGTGAAATTTAACGAAACTGTGATAGTTGCCAAAACTTCCGGTTCTTGGAACAGTGTTTATAAACAGGCAACTGAAATTAGGTTGGCGGATAATTTGATTAATAGAGACAATGGGTTTCCTCTTAGCAGGACGTGGAACACTGTACTATACCGCATCAAAACAGAAGTCTTCGGTGTGGCTAGTCCGAGTATTCGAAAATCCTCTCCGAGAGCGGTATATCGTTTCCGTCTGTGTTCTACTAAGGGCGGCGCCGCCTGCCCAGTCTTTGAGGGCAGCAACTGTGATGGGCGGCGCATGCGCCGTGTATGGTATGGAGGTCTACGTAGGACGTCTATTTGCAGCCTTGGCATCTGTTCTCAGTGGGACAGCAGCAGAAGTAGCGTTCTCCTGAAGATAGGGAACATTTGGGTCGCCGAAATCGAGTTTATTTTTAGGATTTGGCAGCAAAGCTGTAGAGACTTTCAATACTTATTACGCTGGGAAAGTCTACAACGTCACAATCCACTGGAATATGTTTCAGCATTTGGTTGTGGATGCAGTCTAGCAATGGAGCCGTATCAGGGCAATGGGCTAGGGCACTGGAGAGTTCGCAGTCACTGAATCGAGCATTCGTGGTTTCAGATGGCAGCTAGTAAAAGGTAAGTGCATTCACTCCACTCACTATTTTATGAGCCGAAAGGTGGGATAGTAGTTCTCAGATGCAGATGTGTGAGCACAATGCTCAGTAAGATACTTAGTGACAGCAGCTAGATTAGTATAAATGTACCAAAGGGTGCCACTTTTGGCATTGGAGAGCCCACCTACGATCTCTAATAGCCACAGTGATCTCTGGGGTCCACCAGGGTACAGTTTTCCAATAGGGGGATCCCAGGGTAGAGGGGACAGCTTGGTTGGCTACCAAAAGAATGGCTGCTGTTGTATGCTTAAAGCCATGTCGATGCTGCGTTGAGATGGGGAGGTAAGGATGACAGCAGAATTACAGAGAACGCATTTGGATGGACAGGAAGATCATGAAGTGGTCACTACCATACAGGTCATCATGGACTATCCAGTGGATAGACAGTAGAAGACCGGGGCTGCAAAAGGGAAGAGCAATGGCCAAATAAGTTCCGTGTGCCACGCGAAAGTAAGTGGCTCCACCAGATTTCAAGAGCCAAAGACTGAGCTGTGCGAGTGAAGTTTCGGTGTCTTTACCATGGCCAGTGATCATTATTCCATACCACAAAGGCTTATGACGTTGAAGTCGCCGAAGACTACGAAAGGGTGGGGGGTTGGGGGGGGAGGGAGAGCTGAGAGAGTAATGCAGACAGTACATCTGAGACATGCCATCATCAGGAGGGAGACAAATATTACAGGTGGTAAAATCCTGATGTGCACTTTACCCATCAGCCACTGTCTCCAAAGACGTATTAAGAGGAGACCACAATATATGTACAAGCTTCACCCGATACTCTCTCATGGAGAGTGCAATTCTTAAAATAACCTGAGTTGCTGGAAACCACGTTTCCTGGATGGGAATGCAGAATTCAGGGTAAGTGGTTAAAAACTGTTTTAAATCAGAGAGGTGGTGAAAAAATCTGTTACAGTTCCACTGGAGGATCAGATTGAGTGAATATTGCGGGGGAATGAAGTAACCAGGGGGGGGGGGGGCAGGTTATGACCCAAGGTCATTTGCTGCCACTGTGAGATGTCAGGCGATCCACTGGAACATTGCCTGGAAGATATGGTGCCTCAGGCGCCACCAGATCTCCACCTTAGCGCAGAAGGAGTACATACAGGAATTTCTTTTGTCCTACTCCTCCTCAAATGATGACTGGAAAGTTTCCCTGAATTGGTTTCAGGGTCAGAGGAAGAACGAAAAGTCAGAGTGACAGCATCCTATGGCTCCTTCATGCACCGACTGGCATCTAGCTGTGGACCAACATGAACTATGGAAGGGAGTTTCCTAAGGGACCTCTTCCTAGCTAGAGAAGCTGGAAGACTGTGAGCTGCCCCACATCAAGTGGGGAGCTGGGGAGCCAATGCTCCCAAAGTGGCTGTGGTGGATGTATCAGAAGGATCCACAACTGCCTGGGAGAAGGGACAGACATTATTGAGAGGCCACTGTAAGAGATGCAACAGAGGAAAGCACTGTCGACAGAGAAAGTGACGACATTGTGGCTGTGACATAAGTGTGTCATTTGTATGGGGTTAAGACACTCATACTTTTTCCTGGTCTCTTGATATTTCGACTTCTCCACGGTCTTATACTCCTGGATTTTTTTGTCACACTTAAAAATGGAGCAATCTGGTGAGCTCACCTTATTTATCACAATTGGGGAAGGGGCACAAGGAAAACATTTACATTCAATAGACATCCACAGTCCCTGCAGTCCGTGACAGTAGTGCAATAGGAAGACATCTCTGAACTCGCACTTGAAGCATTTCATAGGAGTAGAAACCTAGGGTTTCACGACAAAAAATGAAGGCTTTGTGACCAAAAGGTGTCCTCCTCAGTCCTGGATCAGACCAGGTGTTTGAGTATTTTTCTCCTGGCCTAGTCCTATGTTCTTCCCTCGGCGTGGCCAGAGAAGGGGGCGCATTGTGATCGTATTTCGTTGAATCATACAAGGCCTTTCTGTGCGAAGACACTGCTGGGGCCGTTTGACCACCAGCGGGAGAAAGTTTAAGTCGTTTCATACGCGAACTATCCACCATGGTTTATCAAATTCTGAATGGGCCCTATTGGCGTCATTTGGGCTCAACAATGGCTACCTGGCAGTGGTAATGGGCATATACTCCATGGCATGGGGAATGTGCAATGCAGGCACCAACAGTGCAGTCCCTTCTTGGTCAGGTGGCTACCACTGTCCAGGTACTTTACGACTCCCACCACAACAGAATGGTACTGTGCTTGGTTTTCGGCGTTATATGACAACAGGAATGAATGCTGCCAAGTTTGAAGGGGAGAGAGGCGGAGCATACACCACAGTGGGCGGCCTTACCTGCATGACATGCACTTCTGTATTAGATGGAAAAGATTGCAGGTCAAAGGCAATAATGGGGGCAATATAATCGTTAATGGAAGGTGAAGGAAGCGCTGGGAGTGTAACTGGAAATCAAAATGGTGAACCAAGTACAAGCATGGTCTGCACCAAAACGAACACCTGATGGAAAGTCAGAGTGGGTAAGAGACAGTCGAAGTGTACGATTGCAGCACAGCAAGAGGAGGTAGTGCTGCAAGGGATGGGGCCCTGTGGTAGCCAAGCACGTGCTCACCAAAGAGTGGTGAGCTCCATGAGGGCAAACTTACAGCAATAGATCGAATCCAGATAAGAGTCCTTGGGAAGCAAATGAAGCCCAAGATGAACATGGGATTCCATATGAAGCTGTGGTGGTGAAGGTTTCACACCCGTTGGACACATGGCAGAGAGGGTGAAGTTAAGCTGCCAGAGCAGTAGCTGAAAGGGACCTCCGGGAGGTAACAGTGGGAGGACGCCCCCCATACTGGCAGCCAAGGGATTAAATGAAAAAGGTGGCAAAGATGGGTGGCCGGACATGCAAGACAAATGGCATGTGTATCTGCTGAGAAGGACATCACACCAGTATGGCAGCTTCTGCATAGAGATTCAGCTGGGCTAGTGTAGAGGGCGTCACTGGTCAAACATCTTCCACGATGATGGTTTGTGTTAAGGCAGCATAAGATGAACAAACGGGCATATGAATGAAAGAAGCACTCATAGTTTAGTTTCAAATAGACAAGGGATCGGTATAAATGTAGCAGGGTGGTCCAATCCACTCCCCAGGAAGTAGGACTTAGGACATGTAGAACATTGAGGGACTGGTACGTGTGCGGCCATGAAAGGCACTTGGGAGGACCAAGGAAGTTTTCTATCAAGCATGAGCCAGAGGAGTTTCTTAGTTTCAGTGAATGGAAGAGCGACAGACCCAAGATGTAAAGATGGTGGAAGAAAACCACTGCACTGCCGGAAATTCATACAAACTGTTTTGTCAGTGGAAAAGCGAAAGCCATTGTTGATGCTCCACCAGTAACGATGATCGAGACCTCGAAGACGCCGCTCAAGGAGCCAAGTCCTTGGAGAACTGCAATAGAACGCAAGTCATCGACGCAAAGATAGCCGGAGATAGATGGCAGGAGATAGGCCATAAAAGGGTTAATGGCTATCGCAACGAGGTCGATGCTCCGGACAGAGCTCTGAGGCACCCTGTTCTCCTTCAGAAAGGTGTCCAACACCGCCAAACTCACACGTACTTTGAAAACTCTGTCTTTTAAAAATTCCTGAGGGAAAAGGGGCAGGTGCTCCTCGGAAAAAAAGCCACAGACTATTACTTCTGCAGAAAACCGTTCAAGACATGGGTTGACAAGATGACGAGATGGTCAACTGCAGAACAGCTTGCTCGAAATCCACATTGTGCAACAGCGTCTGGGAAACGTGCCGCTTTCCCAAATCCGATTGTATATAAGAGAAAGTGCTTGCCCGCAAGAGAAAGTTGCTGCAACGTCTGGATGTGAACATCTGATGGCCCTAGGGCAAAAAGATTGTAAAGCTCCGTCACAATAAAGGCAGCATTGTATCATTCATGATTTTGAGAGGAGAAGGATATCACCCAAGCCACCTCCACTCGTTTCCGAGAGAGGAAAGGGGGGTGATAGAGTGGGAAACGGCGTGGTAAAGAAGTAGTGCGAGGTATGGAACATTCACCAGTGGTAAGGATAAAGTTTGTAAGGTACTTCACCAGGTCATCACGACAGGGACTGGTTCCAGGTCTGCATGGCCTTTTCCTTTGTTGAGCAAAGCTTAGCAAGAACTGTACTGTAAGTGCCATACGGGAAAATGCAGTGCTTTCGACTAACCAACAACTTTGTTATCTCCTGGACATCCCACTCACTGAGATGCCTTTGACACAGACGGAATGAGGCGACATTGTCACCATTACAGTTGACCCATGAGGCAGAAGGATTTGGGTAAAAGCCCTCATGATCATCTCTACCAGAAGTAATACATTTGGCTGTGTTTTGACAGAACACCCAAGTGTGGTTATAACATTGACACTGGTAGCAACGCATCTGGTTTGGAATGTACAGTCGGACCATGAGACCATGACGACTTCATAGGTCGCTGGGTAGGAGTCGGCCTTGGAAAGCTGCCAGTTGGGTCTACATGCAGTGGAGGTAGGAGTCAGTAAATGGATACTGTACTGGTAATGGTCATTCGATTACATGTCAGAGAAACTTCATAGCCTACCTTAATCTTCGATGGAAGCACTACTCGATCAAATGCGACAAAAAGTGTGTGTAGGCACTACGTTGGCATAAACCTTTCTCATCACCAGATGAATGTAGTGACGCCCTGATCAAAGTGAACGTTGAAATTCCTCGCTCAGACCATCAAGCAGAATCAACAATACATGAAGAATTCAGCATACGATATGCCTCAACACGAACAGGTCAGCCATGCAGGAGCTAAGCTGTAAGCAGTTGTTTGGTTTGAAAATGACAACTGGTCTCCGAAGCAGATTTCCATTATGTAAGTGGGAGCAGGATTTCCCAGGGTCTGCAACTGCATCAACACCTGTCTGAATAATAAATGGATTTACTGTAGCAGAAGACTGTCTTCCTTCAGCATGTGACACCACTAGAAACCGAGGTGAAACTGCGACAGTCGTTGAATCTTTAGAATCATTTACTTTTAATAGACGTAGACTGAGATTAAGATGAATGACTCATTTCCCCGATGATTGCCAGCGTCTCCGATGGTGCGCTTCTTCTGACAGCCTTGTCACATTACACGCCCGAACAAACTAAACATCTCTTGTTGCTCGAATGTGCTATCGACACTCGGCAGAACGGTGTTTTCGAGACATCATTTCTCGTACCTATTGAGCACTAAATTTTCTAATTTCGATCAGTCTCTCTTGATCCTTTAGGATCGATTATGTAAATACAAAATCGATCCGTTGATCTCACCGATGTAACTGCCTTAAAGAGACTAGGCTATAACGCACAACCAGGAGCACCAAAAACCTCTAACTCAAACGAAACATCTGCCTAGGAAGGAAATAGCACTATTAACTAGAATGCATCGTGACTGCCTACAACAAATGCGGACAGAAGAAATGTAAATCTAAGTTGAAGTTTCCACACAAATGCGAATGGCCGGCGCCGGCGCCGGCGCCGGCGCCGGCGCCGGCGCCGGCGCCGGCGCCGGCGCAGCCGCCTGTGTAGGTCGACGGCTACAAAATATTTTCGGATTCGGAGGACAAAGTTGGTGATGGAAATTTCGCGAGAAGATCCTGATGGCGTCCACTTCAAACCTGTATCATGTCAGCGGCACGCTCTCCCCTGTTTCTCGATAGTGCAAAACGTGCTGACCTTCTCTGACAAGAATTCCACACTGCACAGCAGTACTCCTAAAGAGGACAAACAAGTGCAGTGTAGGCATTCTCTTTAGTACATATGTTGTAACTTCCAAGTTTTCTGTCAATGAAACAGTTGTCGGTTCGTCTTCCCCACATTTTCTGTGTGTTCTTTCCAATTTAAGTTGTTCGTAATTGTAATTCATAGGTATTTAGTTGAATTTATGGTCTTGAGATTTATTTATTTATTTATTGTGTAACTGAAGTTTACCGGATCCCTTTTAGCACTCGTCTGGATGACCACACGCTTTTCATTATTTAGGGACATTTGCCAATTTTCGCACCATACAAATACCATTTATAAACAGTTTTGCAACGTTTTTATCTTCTAATGACATTACTAGACGATAAACGACAGCATCATCTACAAACAACCTAAGATGGCTGCTCAGATTGTCTCCTAAATCAATGTAGATAAACAGCAGAGGGCCTAAAACACTACCTTGGGGATCGACAGAAATCACTTCTGTTTTACTCGATGTCTTTCCGTCAGTTACTACGAACTGTGACCTCTGACAGAAAATCGCGAATCCAGACACACAATCGAGACTATATATATATATATATATATATATATATATATATATATATATATATAAGCAAGCAATTACACTACACGCCGTTTGTGAGTTACTGTGTTCAAAGCCTTCTCAAATCTGAAAATATGGAATCAATTTGAAATCTCTTTTAGATAGTACTCAGTACATCGTGTTAGTAAACAGCTAGTTGGGTTTTACAAGAACATTGTTTTCTAATTCCGTGTTGGTTGTGTGTCAATAGAGCTTTTAATTCGACACAATTCATAATGTTCGACAACAATATATGTTCCAAGCTACTGAGGCATATCGACGTTAATGATAGATCTGTATTTACGTGGATTACTCCTACCTTTCTTGAATATGGGTGTGATCCGTGCAACTTTCCAGTCTTAGGGAACGGATTCTTGGTCGAGCGAACGTTGTATACGATTATTAAGTATGGAGTTATCGCATCAGCATGCTCTGAAAGGAACCTAGTTCGCATACAGTTTGGACCGGAAGACTATTTTACCAAGCGATTTCAGATGCTTTACTACTCCGAGAATATCTAAATTGATCAAGCTGGCAGCTGTTCTTGATTGAAATTATGGAATATTTACTACTACTTTGGGGATGGAATTGCGGAATGCTAATGTTTAGTAATTTTGCTTTAGCAGTACTTGTACATGGTATTTGCATTGCTATCGCGCAGAGAAGGCATTGATTGACTTGCCGCTAGCGTACTGTAGATGCGACCAGAATATCTTTGGATTTTCTGCCAGGTTTGGAGAAAAAAGTTTCGTTGTGGAAACTATAAGCATCTCGTATTGAAGTCCGAGCTAGATTTTGAGCTTTTGTAAAACATCGCTAATCACTGGAATTTTGCGTTTAAATTTGGCTCGCTTTTTCATTGTTTCTGCAACAATGTTCTGACCTTTTGTGTTCGATGGGCGATCAGCTACGTCGTTTGTTAATTCACTTGGTATACATCAATTTCTCTCGATATTTCTTTGAAATCAAGCCACATCTGGTATACACTTACCGGTATATTGTTACTTTGGAAGGAATGGAGAGTGGAGTGTGTCTCAGGAAGGCACCAAGCGAATTTCATCTGCTTTTTTTGAATGGGTATATTTTTCGTTCATTTTTGGAGGTTACAATATCCAATTTCGCTACAACAACCCTGTCTTCACTAATCCCTGAATCCGTTTTGAAGCTCAGGATTATTTGCTGCTAAGAGGTCAAGTGCGTTTTCACAACCGTTTACTTTTCGCGTTGACTCATGAACCAACTTCTCGAAATAATTTGCAGGGAATGCGTTCAGCATTACTTCAGATGACGTTTCATGAGTACCTCCAGATTTGAACATGTATTTCCACCAACATATCGAGGGCAAATTGAAGTCACTACTAAGTATAATTGTCGGATTCGGGTATTTGTTTGAACCTTTCAGCAACTGTATCATCTGAATTATGAGGTAGGTAGAAGGATCCAATTATTTTATTCGGTTGCCAAGACTGACCTCTACCCATACTAACTCACATTAACTATCTAGTTCAATTTCGCTATATGATAAACTACTAAAAGCAACAACAGGCCACCACCATTTGCCTATCCTTTAACACCGTTAGGTCCTTCGTAAAAATCTCGGCTGAACTTATTTCCAGCTTTAGCCAGCTTCCAATGCCTGTAACGATTTGAGCATCAGTGCTTTCTATTAGCGCTTGTGCTTTGGTAGTTTCCCGGCACAGATAAAATTTACAGCTGTTACGCTGATGGTTCCTAGATGTATACTATTCCTGTGTTAGATCTGCAACCCTTTGACACTGAAGCCATTTTTTATGATTTCCGAGACCA